>NW_027263211.1:55000-62500 GCF_902827115.2 Pseudochaenichthys georgianus
TATCAGTATGTAGTGTCTCTACTTTAAAGAGTCCTCTCCTGCTGATGTTCAGGTGTATATCAGTATGTAGTGTCTCTACTTTAAAGAGTCCTCTCCTGCTGATGTTCAGGTGTATATCAGTATGTAGTGTCTCTACTTTAAAGAGTCCTCTCCTGCTGATGTTCAGGTGTATATCAGTGTGTAGTGTCTGTACTTTAAAGAGTCCTCTCCTGCTGATGTTCAGGTGTATATCAGTATGTAGTGTCTCTACTTTAAAGAGTCCTCTCCTGCTGATGTTCAGGTGTATATCAGTATGTAGTGTCTCTACTTTAAAGAGTCCTCTCCTGCTGATGTTCAGGTGTATATCAGTATGTAGTGGTTCTACTTTAAAGAGTCCTCTCCTGCTGATGTTCAGGTGTATATCAGTATGTAGTGTCTCTACTTTAAAGAGTCCTCTCCTGCTGATGTTCAGGTGTATATCAGTATGTAGTGTCTCTACTTTAAAGAGTCCTCTCCTGCTGATGTTCAGGTGTATATCAGTATGTAGTGTCTCTACTTTAAAGAGTCCTCTCCTGCTGATGTTCAGGTGTATATCAGTGTGTAGTGTCTGTACTTTAAAGAGTCCTCTCCTGCTGATGTTCAGGTGTATATCAGTATGTAGTGTCTCTACTTTAAAGAGTCCTCTCCTGCTGATGTTCAGGTGTATATCAGTATGTAGTGTCTCTACTTTAAAGAGTCCTCTCCTGCTGATGTTCAGGTGTATATCAGTATGTAGTGTCTCTAATTTAAAGAGTCCTCTCCTGCTGATGTTCAGGTGTATATCAGTGTGTAGTGTCTGTACTTTAAAGAGTCCTCTCCTGCTGATGTTCAGGTGTATATCAGTATGTTGTGTCTGTACTTTAAAGAGTCCTCTCCTGCTGATGTTCAGGTGTATATCAGTATGTTGTGTCTGTACTTTAAAGAGTCCTCTCCTGCTGATGTTCAGGTGTGTATCAGTATGTAGTGTCTCTACTTTAAAGAGTCCTCTCCTGCTGATGTTCAGGTGTATATCAGTATGTAGCGTCTCTACTTTAAAGAGTCCTCTCCAGCTGATGTTCAGGTGTATATCAGTATGTAGTGTCTCTACTTTAAAGAGTCCTCTGATGTTCAGGAGTATATCTAGTGTCTCTACTTTAAAGAGTCCTCTGATGTTCAGGAGTATATCTAGTGTCTCTACTTTAAAGAGTCCTCTGATGTTCAGGAGTATATCTAGTGTCTCTACTTTAAAGAGTCCTCTGATGTTCAGGTGTATATCAATATGATGCGAACTGTAATTGTAACCCAACCTTGGTTTTAATTGGCTCGATGAATTAACGGTCACATAAATGAGCCAATAAGAGCGAAGGATGTTGTTACGTAAGGGAAGAAGAAACGGAAGAGATGTTTCCCAACACAGCAGCACGAGGCAGAAGCGTGGCTGCGGTCGAGTTGTCAGTTTATCTTAAGAGCTTTCCTAACGGAGTGAAATGACCCGGAAGTCCCTCAGTGGCAGCCAGGATAAGAGCCGCTCACATTCTCTAGACCGGGCTGCAGTCCAATAGTCCAAACATCAGCTCCTATCGTCTAACTCTATCTCCTATCCCTTGACCTCTGGGTGAAAGGTCACGGGGTTAAGGGATAGTGGATAGGAGAACTCAAAAGGACTTAGGAGAAGAGACTGCGGTGCTTTAGAGAATCGACTGCACTTCACTATCGACGTGTTTCTGATGCGCCAGCGGACGTCCTGAATGTGCGTCTGCTGCTGTGGGGTAACCATGGAAACTACAGTTTTCTATCCAGCGGACTACAAACATGGATGCTCAATAAGAACGAGGGATTCATCTAGAGACTCTGCACCGTGCTCTGATGCTGCTGCTTTGCTTTATGAACGTGGACAACAGAGAAACATATTCTTCAGGACCAAAGCTGGAACTGAGATAAAGGAAAGTGAAACTTCTGCTCGTCGCCCTCTCCCTCCGGTCCACGTTAACACCAATGATCCAACACGTATGATTGATGGAAAGATCTTAAATCAATACGGATGTATTTATTATAAACGTTAGTGCTTAACATCTATCTCTCTGTACATCACCACTACATCTACAGTGGGGCAACAAGTATCTAGTCAGCCACCAGCTGTGCAAGTTCTCCCACTTCAGACGAGAGGCCTGTAAAGTTCATCCTTCACTTCAACTAGAGAGACAGGGGGGGGAAGACTCCAGGAAATCACGTTGTAGGATTTGTAATTAATGAATTGGTAAAATAAGTATTTGGTCTCCTCCAAAGAAACACGATGTCTGGCTCTCACAGACCTGTAGCTTCTCCTCTCAGAGCCTCCTCTGTCCTCCACTCGTTAACTGTACTAATGGAACCGGTTTGAACTCGTTATCAGAATAAAGACACCGGTCCACGACCTCAAACCGTCACACTCCAAACTCCACTACGGCCAAGACCAGAGAGCTGTCAAAGGACTCCAGAAACACAATGTAGACCTGCACCAGGCTGGGAAGACTGCATCTGCAACAGGTAGCAGCTCGGTGTGAAGAAATCAACTGTGGGAGCAACTATTAGAAAATGGAAGACATACAAGACCACTGATAATCTCCCTCGATCTGGGGCTCCACGCAGACCTCCCCCCGTGGGGTCAAAGGGATCACAAGACCGGTGAGCAGAGATCCAGAACCACACAGGGGACCGAGTCCATGACCTGCAGAGAGCTGGGACCAGAGCAACAAAGGCTACCATCAGCAACACACTACGCCGCCAGGGACTCGAACCCTGCAGTGCCAGACGTGTCCCCCTGCTGAAGCCAGGACACGTCCAGGCCCGTCTGAAGTGTGCTAGAGAGCATTAGAGGATCCAGAAGAGGATTGGGAGGATGTCATATGGTCAGATGAAACCAAAACAGAACTGTTTGGTAAAAACTCAGCTAGACGTGTCGGAGGAGAAAGAATGCTGAGTCCAAAGACCACCTGCTGTGAGACATGGGGCTGGGACCATCAGGCTGTGGGGGTGGGACCATCAGGCTGTGGGGCTTTCTGCAGAGGGACCAGGACGACTGATCCGTGGAGAGGAAAGGATGAATGGGGCCATGTATCGTGAGACTTTGAGTGACAAGCTCCTTCCATCAGCAAGGGCATTGAAGATGAAACGTGGCTGGGTCTTTCAGCATGACAATGATCCCAAACACACCGCCCGGGCAACGAAGGAGTGGCTTCGTAAGAAGCATTTCAAGGTCCTGGAGTGGCCTAGCCAGTCTCCAGATCTCAACGCGTCGCATATATTGCGACAATTCTCTCTGACCAATCAGCAGTCGAGAGTGACGTCACAGCCTGGTTGTTCCTGGCCCTTGAACCTCGATTTTATGGGGCCAGAAAAACTGTGAATTAGGACCCGCTAGCCGGTGCTAGGCCAAGTGGACACACACAGCTGGAGACCAGGGGACACTAAAGAGTGACGCACACAGCTGGAGACCAGGGGCCACTAAAGAGTGACGCACACAGCTGGAGACCAGGGGACACTAAAGAGTGACGCACACAGCTGGAGGCCAGGGGACACTAAAGAGTGACGCACACAGCTGGAGACCAGGGGACACTAAAGAGTGACGCACACAGCTGGAGACCAGGGGACACTAAAGAGTGACGCACACAGCTGGAGACCAGGGGACACTAAAGAGTGACGCACACAGCTGGAGACCAGGGGACACTAAAGAGTGACGCACACAGCTGGAGACCAGGGGACACTAAAGAGTGACGCACACAGCTGGAGACCAGGGGACACTAAAGAGTGACGCACACAGCTGGAGACCAGGGGACACTAAAGAGTGACGCACACAGCTGGGAGACCAGGGGACACTAAAGAGTGACGCACACAGCTGGGAGACCAGGGGACACTAAAGAGTGACGCACACAGCTGGAGACCAGGGGACACTAAAGAGTGACGCACACAGCTGGAGACACTAAAGAGTGACGCACACAGCTGGAGACCAGGGGACACTAAAGAGTGACGCACACAGCTGGAGACCAGGGGACACTAAAGAGTGACGCACACAGCTGGGGACCAGGGGACACTAAAGAGTGACGCACACAGCTGGAGACCAGGGGACACTAAAGAGTGACGCACACAGCTGGAGACCAGGGGACACTAAAGAGTGACGCACACAGCTGGAGACCAGGGGACACTAAAGAGTGACGCACACAGCTGGAGACCAGGGGACACTAAAGAGTGACGCACACAGCTGGAGACCAGGGGACACTAAAGAGTGACGCACACAGCTGGAGACCAAGGGACACTAAAGAGAGACGCACACAGCTGGAGACCAGGGGACACTAAAGAGTGACGCACACAGCTGGAGACCAGGGGACACTAAAGAGTGACGCACACAGCTGGAGACCAGGGGACACTAAAGCTGCAGTGGAGAAATGCTTCTGTCCTGAGCTCCTCCAACGAAGCAACACATAGAACTAGAGAATGCAACAATACAAAATAAAAAGGTAGCTTCCAGCAGATCGGCAGTAGCATCAGAAGGAGTCATGTGACCACATATTAAAATAAGACCATCAATAAACCTTTCGGCCATGGAAGGAAACTGGTGAGTGGGTGAGGGGTCAGCTCACATCACGTGACCTGATGTAGTTACAGTGTGCGTGTGTGTGTGTGTGTGTGTGTGTGTGTGTGTGGACTCACACTCATGCTGCTCGTACGGAGGGTAGTTGACTCTGACTGCGATGAGGATGAAGAAGATGAAGAGCGGCCAGACGATCTCCACCAGCAGCTGAAGCTGAAGAACCGAAAACAAAGATCTGTGTTTATATAAAACAGAGGGTTCTAACCGGATCTCAGAGGGTTCTACAGAGGGTTCTAACCGGTTCTACAGAGGGTTCTAACCGGTTCTACAGAGGGTTCAACAGAGGGTTCTAACCGGATCTCAGAGGGTTCCACAGAGGGTTCTAACCGGATCTCAGAGGGTTCTACAGAGGGTTCTAACCGGATCTCAGAGGGTTCTACAGAGGGTTCCACAGAGGGTTCTAACCGGATCTCAGAGGGTTCTACAGAGGGTTCCACAGAGGGTTCTAACCGGATCTCAGAGGGTTCTACAGAGGGTTCTACAGAGGGTTCTAACCGGATCTCAGAGGGTTCTACAGAGGGTTCCACAGAGGGTTCCACAGAGGGTTCTACAGAGGGTTCCACAGAGGGTTCTACAGAGGGTTCTAACCGGATCTCAGAGGGTTCTACAGAGGGTTCTAACCGGATCTCAGAGGGTTCTACAGAGGGTTCCACAGAGGGTTCTAACCGGATCTCAGAGGGTTCTACAGAGGGTTCTAACCGGATCTCAGAGGGTTCCACAGAGGGTTCCACAGAGGGTTCTAACCGGATCTCAGAGGGTTCTACAGAGGGTTCCACAGAGGGTTCTACAGAGGGTTCTAACCGGATCTTAGAGGGTTCTACAGAGGGTTCTACAGAGGGTTCTAACCGGATCTCAGAGGGTTCTACAGAGGATTCTACAGAGGGTTCCACAGAGGGTTCTACAGAGGGTTCTACATACCGTCTGTCGGCGCCTGGAGGTGAAGTTCTTCCACAGCAGAAGGCCCAGCTGTGTAGAGACAGACATGTCCGCCGTGTGTCTCTGCAGGAAACACACACAACGTTAGCTTCTAGTCGTTAGCAGTTAGCTTCTAGTCGTTAGCAGTTAGCTTCTAGTCGTTAGCAGTTAGCTTCTAGCTGTGTTACGGGTGGTGGAGCTGCGTTGGTGGCGAAGTGGATGTAGTGTGTGCATCTGTCTGTGTTTTAGTTTGTCCGTCTCTGTCTGCTGGTTTTGTTTGAAAAGTGTTCCCTTTCCCCATGTTGCTGCTGATGGTGTTCACCTGCTGCCCGTGCTGTCTCCTCCCCCTCACCTGTGTCCTGTTGGTTTGATTGGTGTGTGGGTGTTTAGGCTCTGTTGCCCTGTCTGTGTTGGCAGGTAGTGTGTGTGAGATCCTTGAGGCTGTGTCCTGTGCTCGAGTAATAAATGCCCACACCGGGTTATATTTTTGGACGTTCTGCCTCTGCTAACAGCTTCACAAGCTGTTAGCTTAGCTTCTAGCTGTTAGCAGTTAGCTTCTAGCTGTTCGCCGTAATGATAAATGGACTGTAGCTACATGCTACAGCTCATTCAAACAGAGCCATTAGCTCAGAGAAGCTAACTGTCCCCCCCCCCCCCCCCGAGCCCCTCAGGTTGGGATCTTGCTCGAGGACACATGGACACAAAGACTGTGTTAGCATTTAGCTTCTAGCTGTTAGCAGTTAGCAGCTGGTGAACATTATGATGTTTTAAAGTAAGAATTAAAACTCCTACTAAAAGTGAGAATAAACTACAAATATAGACATGAACACATACAGATAAATAAGCTATAACAATTAGGAGACATACAGTTATTAAATAGTCATAATACTGACATTTTAAGAAAACAACTTCTTTAAAAACATATAAGCAGTTAGCAGTTAGCCAAGTCCTGCAGGTCTACAGAATATACAACTAATCATACATACTGTGTGTGTGAGTGTGTGTGTGTGTGTGTGTGTGTGTGTGTGTGTGTGTGTGTATAAACGGACTTCATACTTTGTGATAACGCTCGCAGTAAAACATTAAATAATAAAGCTTGACTATAATGATATGAATGTGTGAGGCTCTGAGAGACAGAGACACAGAGACGGAGACACACAGAGACACGGAGACACAGAGACGGAGACACGGACACACAGAGACACGGAGACACAGAGATACAGAGACGGAGACACGGACACACAGAGACGGAGACACAGAGACGGAGACAGAGAGACACAGAGATACAGAGACGGAGACACGGACACACAGAGACGGAGACACAGAGATACAGAGACGGAGACACGGACACACAGAGACGGAGACACAGAGACGGAGACACAGAGACGGAGACACAGAGACGGAGACACAGAGACAGAGAGACACAGAGACGGAGACACGGACACACAGAGACACGGAGACACAGAGATACAGAGACGGAGACACGGACACACAGAGACGGAGACACAGAGACGGAGACACAGAGACGGACACACAGAGACACGGAGACACAGAGATACAGAGACGGAGACACGGACACACAGAGACGGAGACACAGAGACGGAGACACAGAGACGGAGACACAGAGACAGAGAGACACAGAACGCAGAGACACGGAGACACATCACACAGAGACACGGAGACACATCACACAGAGACGCAGAGACACAGACACATCACACAGAGACACATCACACAGAGACACATCACACAGCGACTCAGAGACACATCACACAGAGACACAGATACACATCACACAGAGACTCTGAGACACGGACACAGAGACACGGAGAAGGAGAGACGGAGACAAGGAGACAGAGACACGGAGACACAGAGACGGAGACACAGAGACACTGAGACACGGAGCCAGAGACACGGAGACAGAGACACAGAGACACGGAGACGGAGACGCAGAGACAGAG
>NW_027263211.1:67500-70000 GCF_902827115.2 Pseudochaenichthys georgianus
GGGCCGGAGCCCCTCGGGCTGCAGATCGATCACCTCGGGTCTGGCCGTTATGCCCCACAAATAATTGTACGTCCTACGGCCACCATGTCTATGGGCCCCTCACACTGTAACATAATGCAGTCAGAACAGGTTTCTGCATTATGCTGCGTTCACAACGGACGCCATGCGAATACTCGCCTCATGCTCAGTAGCTTCTGAGCATGCTACTGAGCATGCTACAGATGTTACTGAAAAGTCTACAGCTCCTCGACCCCAACATCAGCAACAAGAGGACCTGGACAGTGGCGACTGGCCATAGGGGCACAGCCCCCCCTAGTGTCAGCAGGAATAATAATTCCAAATAAATGCGAAGAATATACTCTTGCTCTGCTGGATCCATTGATGTTGTGACCTCGGTGCTGAGTGTCTGTGTTTTCCTTATACCCCCCCCCCCTCTCCAGCAGCTGTCCTCTTTAAACACAGATACCATATCTACTCCTCCAATCAGGAGAGGACTCTTCTCTTTAAGAGACATTTAAATAATATTAACAAACAATTTAATTCAGTTTGATAAGAAATCTCTCTCTCTCTCTCTCTCTCACACACACACACACACACACACACACACACACACACACACACACACACACACACACACACACACACACACACACACACACACACACACACACACACACAACACACACACACACACACACACACACACACACACAGAGACACACACACACACACACACACACACACACACACACACACACACACACACACACACACACACCACACACACACACACACACACACACACACACACAGAGACACACACAGAGACACACACAGAGACACACACACACACACACACACACACACACACACACACACACACACACACACACACACACAGAGACACACACACAGACACACACAGCCTGGTACTACAGTAAACAATAAGACAGTAGCTCTCTGTCTTCAGACTGCTGCTGGACTCCGGCTGAGCAACGCACCGAGAGACAGGATATACAGAAAATACAGAATAAACAGAAAATACAGAATATATAGGTTGTATCAGTACTTAAAGGAACTATCAGCTTCTCCAGGTTCTCCAGGTTCTCCGGGACGATGGACCCGCAGCGTCTGTCCTCCGGCTCCCAGCAGCAGGTCCGTCTCAGGATAAAGGTACGACCGATCGGATGAGAACATATTTCAGAAATCACTTTTAAAATCTCTCAAGAGGTCAGACTCATGACTGAGTAGGATATTATATATAGCTATTAGAACAGCGGTTCCCAATCTTTTTGAACTCAGAGTCCACTTAAGAATCTAAAAGATGTTTGCGGCCCACATTCAACCATAACCAATACGGAGTACTTTTTATTTTAATTAGAAAGGAGCTGGCCATCAGTAACAAACAGACATTTGTATTACACGGTTTAGTTGAATACTCGATTCTGATTGGTCGATTCAGACCATGTGACACGTTGTTAATCCAGTAGAACACACCGCTGTCAAGGACTGTGATGACCGTTGGTAAGGACTGTAATGACCGTTGCTAAGGAGGATAGAGAAAGAGAAAGGAAAGGAGGTTCAAATAAAAAATAAATCCTAAAAATGAAATGTTTCCACACAAATCATAATGTTTTGCTAATTATTTGGTGGCCCACTTGCAATGCCTGCGCGGACCACTAGGGAGCCGCGGCCCACAGGTTGGGAACCACTGTATTAGAGGAATTAAATATTAAATATTAGATTGAAGATAAATGATAAATGTACAGTGTGAGTTTAAGTACACAAATACAAACACTACAAACAGCTAATACTCAGAGACAGGAATACACAGAGGAGGACTCTGCCGTCCGTGTATTTGGTGTTCTGTTAAAGAACATAAACTCTACATTTACCAAATACTCTGAGGAATAAAGTATGTGCAGTATTGATACAAAAAGAGGAAAGCTGTGCAGATATTAATAGAGGTTTATTATAAATAAAACTACAAATAATATGTCAAGAGTAATTCAAACCATAAAACAGAAATAGGACTCTGAGAGAGAGAAATGTAAAAAAACTACACATTTATTTTCTCATTCATGATAAATGGCGAAACAGCGCCCCCTCCCGGCGGCCTCGAGTTAGCGGCCACTGCCGGTATTGCACGTGCATGTTGTTCAGATCAGGCAACAGCACTGCCCGCGCATGAATGGCCGATGCACCTGACGGCAAATTCCCGTCCATTAATCTGCGCACGTGAGACTTCGTGAGTCTTCGGGAGTTTCCGTGAGTCTTCGGGATGGAGACAGAAGCTCCAGATATTTTCTTTTGGTCTCCAATATGACGAAATGCAGCTTGTTTTCGTGTCTACTTCTGTGCTCTGTGTGAATCTGGCCTGTTCCACTACTACCCTCGCTGTCTTTAGAGCCGCCCACCTTCCTCTGTCACATAATGGTATAACCCTCGTCTGTCCTCGCCTGTGATTGGCCGCGCGGTGTGCCCGTCAACACTAAGTCCC
>NW_027263211.1:72500-113582 GCF_902827115.2 Pseudochaenichthys georgianus
GACCCTCTGACGTACACCAGACCCTCTGACGTACACCAGACCCTCTGACGTACACCAGACCCTCTGACGACCCTCTGACGTACACCAGACCCTCTGACGTACACCAGACCCTCTGACGTACACCAGACCCTCTGACGACCCTCTGACGTACACCAGACCCTCTGACGTACACCAGACCCTCTGACGTACACCAGACCCTCTGACGACCCTCTGACGTACACCAGACCCTCTGACGACCCTCTGAAGACCCTCTGACGTACACCAGACCCTCTGACGTACACCAGACCCTCTGACGTACACCAGACCCTCTGACGTACACCAGACCCTCTGACGTACACCAGACCCTCTGACGTACACCAGACCCTCTGACGTACACCAGACCCTCTGACGTACACCAGACCCTCTGACGACCCTCTGACGTACACCAGACCCTCTGACGTACACCAGACCCTCTGACGTACACCAGACCCTCTGACGACCCTCTGACGTACACCAGACCCTCTGACGTACACCAGACCCTCTGACGACCCTCTGACGTACACCAGACCCTCTGACGTACACCAGACCCTCTGACGTACACCAGACCCTCTGACGACCCTCTGAAGACCCTCTGACGTACACCAGACCCTCTGACGTACACCAGACCCTCTGACGTACACCAGACCCTCTGACGACCCTCTGACGTACACCAGACCCTCTGACGTACACCAGACCCTCTGACGACCCTCTGACGTACACCAGACCCTCTGACGTACACCAGACCCTCTGACGACCCTCTGACGTACACCAGACCCTCTGACGTACACCAGACCCTCTGACGACCCTCTGACGTACACCAGACCCTCTGACGTACACCAGACCCTCTGACGTACACCAGACCCTCTGACGACCCTCTGAAGACCCTCTGACGTACACCAGACCCTCTGACGTACACCAGACCCTCTGACGTACACCAGACCCTCTGACGACCCTCTGACGTACACCAGACCCTCTGACGTACACCAGACCCTCTGACGACCCTCTGACGTACACCAGACCCTCTGACGTACACCAGACCCTCTGACGTACACCAGACCCTCTGACGACCCTCTGACGTACACCAGACCCTCTGACGACCCTCTGACGTACACCAGACCCTCTGACGTACACCAGACCCTCTGACGACCCTCTGAAGACCCTCTGACGTACACCAGACCCTCTGACGTACACCAGACCCTCTGACGTACACCAGACCCTCTGACGACCCTCTGACGTACACCAGACCCTCTGACGTACACCAGACCCTCTGACGTACACCAGACCCTCTGACGACCCTCTGACGTACACCAGACCCTCTGACGTACACCAGACCCTCTGACGACCCTCTGACGTACACCAGACCCTCTGACGACCCTCTGACGTACACCAGACCCTCTGACGTACACCAGACCCTCTGACGTACACCAGACCCTCTGACGACCCTCTGACGTACACCAGACCCTCTGACGTACACCAGACCCTCTGACGTACACCAGACCCTCTGACGACCCTCTGACGTACACCAGACCCTCTGACGTACACCAGACCCTCTGACGTACACCAGACCCTCTGACGACCCTCTGACGTACACCAGACCCTCTGACGTACACCAGACCCTCTGACGTACACCAGACCCTCTGACGACCCTCTGACGTACACCAGACCCTCTGACGACCCTCTGAAGACCCTCTGACGTACACCAGACCCTCTGACGTACACCAGACCCTCTGACGTACATCAGACCCTCTGACGTACACCAGACCCTCTGACGTACACCAGACCCTCTGACGTACACCAGACCCTCTGACGTACACCAGACCCTCTGACGTACACCAGACCCTCTGACGTACACCAGACCCTCTGACGTACACCAGACCCTCTGACGACCCTCTGACGTACACCAGACCCTCTGACGTACACCAGACCCTCTGACGTACACCAGACCCTCTGACGACCCTCTGACGTACACCAGACCCTCTGACGTACACCAGACCCTCTGACGACCCTCTGACGTACACCAGACCCTCTGACGTACACCAGACCCTCTGACGTACACCAGACCCTCTGACGACCCTCTGAAGACCCTCTGACGTACACCAGACCCTCTGACGTACACCAGACCCTCTGACGTACACCAGACCCTCTGACGACCCTCTGACGTACACCAGACCCTCTGACGTACACCAGACCCTCTGACGACCCTCTGACGTACACCAGACCCTCTGACGTACACCAGACCCTCTGACGACCCTCTGACGTACACCAGACCCTCTGACGTACACCAGACCCTCTGACGACCCTCTGACGTACACCAGACCCTCTGACGTACACCAGACCCTCTGACGTACACCAGACCCTCTGACGACCCTCTGAAGACCCTCTGACGTACACCAGACCCTCTGACGTACACCAGACCCTCTGACGTACACCAGACCCTCTGACGACCCTCTGACGTACACCAGACCCTCTGACGTACACCAGACCCTCTGACGACCCTCTGACGTACACCAGACCCTCTGACGTACACCAGACCCTCTGACGTACACCAGACCCTCTGACGACCCTCTGACGTACACCAGACCCTCTGACGACCCTCTGACGTACACCAGACCCTCTGACGTACACCAGACCCTCTGACGACCCTCTGAAGACCCTCTGACGTACACCAGACCCTCTGACGTACACCAGACCCTCTGACGTACACCAGACCCTCTGACGACCCTCTGACGTACACCAGACCCTCTGACGTACACCAGACCCTCTGACGTACACCAGACCCTCTGACGTACACCAGACCCTCTGACGACCCTCTGACGTACACCAGACCCTCTGACGTACACCAGACCCTCTGACGACCCTCTGACGTACACCAGACCCTCTGACGACCCTCTGACGTACACCAGACCCTCTGACGTACACCAGACCCTCTGACGTACACCAGACCCTCTGACGACCCTCTGACGTACACCAGACCCTCTGACGTACACCAGACCCTCTGACGTACACCAGACCCTCTGACGACCCTCTGACGTACACCAGACCCTCTGACGTACACCAGACCCTCTGACGTACACCAGACCCTCTGACGACCCTCTGACGTACACCAGACCCTCTGACGTACACCAGAGCCTCTGACGTACACCAGACCCTCTGACCACCCTCTGACGTTCTTCAGTCCCTCTGACGACCCTCTGACGTACACCAGACCCTCTGACGTACACCAGACCCTCTGACGACCCTCTGACGTACACCAGACCCTCTGACGTACACCAGACCCTCTGACGACCCTCTGACGTACACCAGACCCTCTGACGTACACCAGACCCTCTGACGTACACCAGACCCTCTGACGTACACCAGACCCTCTGACGTACATCAGACCCTCTGACGTACACCAGACCCTCTGACCACCCTCTGACGTTCTTCAGTCCCTCTGACGACCCTCTGACGTACACCAGACCCTCTGACGTACACCAGACCCTCTGACGACCCTCTGACGTACACCAGACCCTCTGACGTACACCAGACCCTCTGACGACCCTCTGACGTACACCAGACCCTCTGACGACCCTCTGACGTACACCAGACCCTCTGACGTACACCAGACCCTCTGACGACCCTCTGACGTACACCAGACCCTCTGACGTACACCAGACCCTCTGACGTACACCAGACCCTCTGACGACCCTCTGAAGACCCTCTGACGTACACCAGACCCTCTGACGTACACCAGACCCTCTGACGTACACCAGACCCTCTGACGACCATCTGACGTACACCAGACCCTCTGACGTACACCAGACCCTCTGACGACCCTCTGACGTACACCAGACCCTCTGACGTACACCAGACCCTCTGACGACCCTCTGACGTACACCAGACCCTCTGACGTACACCAGACCCTCTGACGACCCTCTGAAGACCCTCTGACGTACACCAGACCCTCTGACGTACACCAGACCCTCTGACGTACACCAGACCCTCTGACGACCATCTGACGTACACCAGACCCTCTGACGTACACCAGACCCTCTGACGTACACCAGACCCTCTGACGACCCTCTGACGTACACCAGACCCTCTGACGTACACCAGACCCTCTGACGACCCTCTGACGTACACCAGACCCTCTGACGTACACCAGACCCTCTGACGTACACCAGACCCTCTGACGACCCTCTGACGTACACCAGACCCTCTGACGTACACCAGACCCTCTGACGTACACCAGACCCTCTGACGACCCTCTGACGTACACCAGACCCTCTGACGTACACCAGACCCTCTGACGTATACCAGACCCTCTGACGTACATTAGACCCTCTGACGACCCTCTGACGTTCATTACACCCTCTGACGTACACCAGACCCTCTGACGTACACCAGACCCTCTGACGACCCTCTGATGTACATTAGACCCTCTGATGTATACCAGACCCTCTGACGTATACCAGACCCTCTGACGTACACCAGAGCCTCTGACGTACACCAGACCCTCTGACCACCCTCTGACGTTCTTCAGTCCCTCTGACGACCCTCTGACGTACACCAGACCCTCTGACGTACACCAGACCCTCTGACGACCCTCTGACGTACACCAGACCCTCTGACGTACACCAGACCCTCTGACGACCCTCTGACGTACACCAGACCCTCTGACGTACACCAGACCCTCTGACGTACACCAGACCCTCTGACGTACATCAGACCCTCTGACGTACACCAGACCCTCTGACGTACACCAGACCCTCTGACCACCCTCTGACGTTCTTCAGTCCCTCTGACGACCCTCTGACGTACACCAGACCCTCTGACGTACACCAGACCCTCTGACGACCCTCTGACGTACACCAGACCCTCTGACGTACACCAGACCCTCTGACGTACACCAGACCCTCTGACGTACACCAGACCCTCTGACGACCCTCTGACGTACACCAGACCCTCTGACGACCCTCTGACGTACACCAGACCCTCTGACGTACACCAGACCCTCTGACGTACACCAGACCCTCTGACGACCCTCTGACGTACACCAGACCCTCTGACGTACACCAGACCCTCTGACGTACACCAGACCCCCTGACGTACATCAGACCCTCTGACGTACACCAGACCCTCTGACGTACACCAGACCCTCTGACGACCCTCTGAAGACCCTCTGACGTACACCAGACCCTCTGACGTACACCAGACCCTCTGACGTACACCAGACCCCCTGACGTACATCAGACCCTCTGACGTACACCAGACCCTCTGACGTACACCAGAGCCTCTGACGTACACCAGACCCTCTGACCACCCTCTGACGTTCTTCAGTCCCTCTGACGACCCTCTGACGTACACCAGACCCTCTGACGACCCTCTGACGTTCTTCAGTCCCTCTGACGACCCTCTGACGTACACCAGACCCTCTGAAGACCCTCTGACGTACATCAGACCCTCTGACGTACACCAGAACCTCTGACGTACACCAGACCCTCTGACGTACACCAGACCCTCTGACGTACACCAGACCCTCTGACGTACATCAGACCCTCTGACGTACACCAGACCCTCTGACGTACACCAGAACCTCTGACGTACACCAGACCCTCTGAAGACCCTCTGACGTACATCAGACCCTCTGACGTACACCAGACCCTCTGACGTACACCAGAACCTCTGACGTACACCAGACCCTCTGACGACCCTCTGACGTTCTTCAGTCCCTCTGAAGACCCTCTGATGTACACTAGACTCTCTGACGAACCTCTGACGACCCTCTGACGTACACCAGACCCTCTGACGACCCTCTGATGTACATTAGACCCTCTGATGTATACCAGACCCTCTGACGTATACCAGACCCTCTGACGTACATTAGACCCTCTGACGACCCTCTGACGTTCATTACACCCTCTGACGTACACCAGACCCTCTGACGTACACCAGACCCTCTGACGACCCTCTGACGTACACCAGAACCTTTGAAGACCCTCTGACGTTCATTAGACCCTCTGACGTATACCAGACCCTCTGACGTATACCAGACCCTCTGACGTATACCAGACCCTCTGACGTACATTAGACCCTCTGACGACCCTCTGACGTTCATTACACCCTCTGACGTACACCAGACCCTCTGACGTACACCAGACCCTCTGACGACCCTCTGATGTACATTAGACCCTCTGATGTATACCAGACCCTCTGACGTATACCAGACCCTCTGACGTACATTAGACCCTCTGACGACCCTCTGACGTTCATTACACCCTCTGACGTACACCAGACCCTCTAACGTACACCAGACCCTCTGACGTACACCAGACCCTCTGACGACCCTCTGACGTACATTAGACCCTCTGACGTACACCAGAACCTTTGAAGACCCTCTGACGTTCATTAGACCCTCTGACGTATACCAGACCCTCTGACGTATACCAGACCCTCTGACGTACACCAGACCCTCTGAGGACCCTCTGATGTACACCAGACCCTCTGACGTACATTAGACCCTCTGACGTTCATAAGACCCTCTGACAACCCTCTGACGTTCATCAGACCCTCTGATGACCCTCTGACGTCAATAGACCCTCTGACGTTCATCAGACCCTCTGACGTATATTAGACCCTCTGACGTACACCAGACCCTCTGACAACCCTCTGACGACCCTCTGACGTTCATTAGACCCTCTGACGTACACCAGACCCTCTGATGACCCTCTGATGTACACCAGACCCTCTGATGTACACCAGACCCTCTGACGTATACCAGACCCTCTGACGTACACTAGACCCTCTGATGACCCTCTGATGTACATTAGACCCTCTGACGTATACCAGACCCTCTGACGTACACCAGATCCTCTGACAACCCTCTGACGTACATTAGACCCTCTGATGTACACCAGACCCTCTGATGACCCTCTGATGTACATTAGACCCTCTGATGTACACCAGACCCTCTGATGTACACCAGACCCTCTGACGTATACCAGACCCTCTGACGTACACTAGACCCTCTGATGACCCTCTGATGTACATTAGACCCTCTGACGTATACCAGACCCTCTGACGTACACCAGAACCTTTGAAGACCCTCTGACGTTCATTAGACCCTCTGACGTATACCAGACCCTCTGACGTGCGCTGTCAGTGGCTTCTCCATGTCTGTGATTGGTCGAATGCTCCAGATCCCACCCCTCTCATGTGAACTCCTAGCTAGATAGAACACCTAACTAGAGAGGACACGGCTGGCTGAGCGATCCACTTGATAACCCGCGTGGTAGGACCGCTCAGTGAGAGCGCGTATGTTCTGGATTAGGCCAACCGGCTAACTCCAACATCCTGGTCAGGTTGAACCGGCTTCGTAGCACAGCCTCTGGGCTCCTCCCACAATGCTACACAATGACAACAATACAAACTAGTGCAATAAGTCTATATAGATGTAGATAGAATATGATATGAACAAGAACAGAAGATTAAATTAAATACGGTTTATTGCGGTGATAACTATTTATATGAACCAGAGGTGTTGTTGTGTTGTTGTGAGTAAACATGTTGTCCTCTCCTGCAGGGCAGCATCTGCGGCTTCACCATCGCCACCGGAGGCGCCGCTCGCCTCGTCTTCGGCTACGACAGCTACGGGAACACATGCGGTCAACGCAACGAGCCGATCGAGGGCGTGAGGCTGAGCGGCCTGGACCACAGCGACAGGAAGTACGTCCAACGCTGTACTCGTACTGCGGTACTTTACTACTGCTGGACTGCTTCTTCTTCTGTGGTGCTCGTGTGTTCAAACTGAACCAGGACCAGTTCCTGCTGCTGAATGCAGACGGCGGTCTGAGGTCCTGCAGGGGTCAGGGTCTGGGTGAAGGTCTAGCAGCCTCAGGAGGACCTGAGTCGATACGAGTAGTTGAAATGATCCTCAGGTGGTCCAGGGGAGTCAGGTGCTCTGCCTCCTCTCTCTCCGAGCAGCTTCAGAGGAGGCAAGGAGAGGAGGACCTAGGACAGATCAGACGGTGCCAGAGACTGCTTTGAGATGTGTGCGTGTGCGTGTGTATGTGCGTGAGCGTGTGCACGTGCGTGTGCGTGTGTGAGCTTTGGAGGCTTCTCTGCAGGCTCTTTGTTTACCTCCCACGTCCACATTCTGCTCGTTCTTAGGAGGGTGAAGGTTTGTTATATTTCAGCTGATTTAAAGAGGCCCTGTTCTTCTTCTGTGGTGTTCTTTAGGAGTTAGTGCATGTAAATGCTCTTATTGTGGCGGTCTGACTTCCTGTGCCCTCAGGTGTGTGTTTTTAATGCTCTTATTGTGATGGTCTGACTTCCTGTGTCCTCAGGTGTGTGTTGTTGTAAATGCTCTTATTGTGGCGGTCTGACTTCCTGTGTCTTCAGGTGTGTGTTGTTGTAAAGGCTCTTATTGTGATGGTCTGACTTCCTGTGATCTCAGGTGTGTGTTGTTGTAAAGGCTCTTATTGTGGCGGTCTGACTTCCTGTGTCCTCAGGTGTGTGTTGTTCTAAAGGCTCTTATTGTGGCGGTCTGACTTCCTGTGCCCTCAGGTGGGTGTTGTCGTAAAGGCTCTTATTGTGGCGGTCTGACTTCCTGTGCCCTCAGGTGTGTGTTGTTCTCAAGGCTCTTATTGTGGCGGTCTGACTTCCTGTGCCCTCAGGTGTGTGTTGTTCTAAAGGCTCTTATTGTGGCGGTCTGACTTCCTGTGCCCTCAGGTGTGTGTTGTTCTAAAGGCTCTTATTGTGGCGGTCTGACTTCCTGTGCCCAGGTTCGTGTTCTTCTTGGACCCGTGTAACATCGACATCGTTCAGAGGAAGATCCGCTCCCTGGCTCTCTGTGTGTCTCTGTGCCCCCCCGAGAAGATGGAAACCTACCAGGACCTGAAGAGGTTCGCCATGCTCAACGGTGAGGCCGCCGCCGGGGCTGATGGGAGATGTAGTCTGTGGGGGAAAGAGAGTCCAACTCAGGGAAAAGAGCAGCTTTGTCTCCAAAAGGTTTCACTTTAAACACGAGCATTCCTCTCGACATGTATCAGGTCCCTGAGCCACTACGCCAAGAGGATTGGCTCGATGCTTCACATTTAGTTTCTGTACATTTGTATTTCAACATTTTCTACTTTTTCTACTATTTCTATTTGAGACGTTCACATGTTGGATTGTTCATTTCTAGTCTTTTCATTTCTCTAATGTAAAATGCAAACATTTCACACATAGGGATCAACAAAGCACTTCTCATCTTATGAGAACAGAAAGATATATTCATACATCATATTTGAATATATTATTGTATTTTATTATAATCGTGAGAGGAGCAGAATCACTAACTCGTCAGCGCTGCACGTCATGCTGATGATGTCATGTCTGCAGACAGTGTGACACAGCACCAGTGTACACACACACACACACACACACACACACACACACACACACACACACACACACACACACACACACACACACACACACACACACACACACACACACACACACACACACACACACACACACACACACACACACTCACTTAATGAAAGGTTTCTGTTAGTCTGTCCACCCTGAGGCTCTCCGGAGGACCACGTCTCCCTCCTCCTGTCACTCAAACACCCACTCTGCTGTCTGACAGGAAGCAGAGGAGCTAATGCTAACGGAGCTAGCCAGTGCTAACAGAGCTAACGCTAATGGAGCTAACGCTAACAGAGCTAACGCTAACAGAGCTAACGCTAACGGAGCTAATGCTAACGGAGGTTCCATAGAGTTACATCGTGGGGCGTTCAGGCTCTGCTGTCAGAGACATCGTGGTGCATTCAGGCTCATCCCGTCTCTCTGTGTTCTCTTTCAGGTTCCGAGTTGTGTTCCTATGAGTTAGCGGGTCATAAATATCCAGGTCTCCCCGAGAGGTTCTCCAGATGCCCCAAACTTCCTGTTCCCCCCAGGTGAGTCCAACACCCTGACCTCTGACCTCTCCTTCAGTAAGCAGGTGTTTGACCTCTGTTGGGAAACCCTCCCTGGTGCCCGGCTTGAGCTTCACCTCAGGACCCATGTGTCTGAGGTCCTCTCCAGAAGGGAGTCATCACATACAGAGACTAGTTCCTGAGCAGTGTCCTTCACATGGGAGGAGTCATCACATACAGAGACTAGTTCCTGAGCAGTGTCCTTTACAAATGGAAGGAGTCATCACATACAGAGACTAGTTCCTGAGCAGTGTCCTTCACAGGGAAGGAGTCATCACATACATAGACTAGTTCCTGAGCAGTGTCCTTCACATGGAAGGAGTCATCACATACAGAGACTAGTTCCTGAGCAGTGTCCTTCACATGGAAGGAGTCATCACATACAGAGACTAGTTCCTGAGCAGTGTCCTTCACATGGAAGGAGTCATCACATACAGAGACTAGTTCCTGAGCAGTGTCCTTCACATGGAAGGAGTCATCACATACAGAGACTAGTTCCTGAGCAGTGTCCTTCACATGGAAGGAGTCATCACATACAGAGACTAGTTCCTGAGCAGTGTCCTTCACATGGAAGGAGTCATCACATACAGAGACTAGTTCCTGAGCAGTGTCCTTCACATGGAAGGAGTCATCACATACAGGGACTAGTTCCTGAGCAGTGTCCTTCACATGGAAGGAGTCATCACATACAGAGACTAGTTCCTGAGCAGTGTCCTTCACATGGAAGGAGTCATCACATACAGGGACTAGTTCCTGAGCAGTGTCCTTCACATGGAAGGAGTCATCACATACAGGGACTAGTTCCTGAGCAGTGTCCTTCACATGGAAGGAGTCATCACATACAGAGACTAGTTCAGCCTCAGGGTCCATGTGTCTGTGGTCCTCTCCAGAGGGAAGGAGTCATCACATACAGAGACTAGTTCCTGAGCAGTGTCCTTCACATGGAAGGAGTCATCACATACAGGGACTAGTTCCTGAGCAGTGTCCTTCACATGGAAGGAGTCATCACATACAGAGACTAGTTCAGCCTCAGGGTCCACGTGTCTGTGGTCCTCTCCAGAGGGAAGGAGTCATCACATACAGAGACTAGTTCCTGAGCAGTGTCCTTCACATGGAAGGAGTCATCACATACAGAGACTAGTTCAGCCTCAGGGTCCACGTGTCTGTGGTCCTCTCCAGAGGGAAGGAGTCATCACATACAGAGACTAGTTCCTGAGCAGTGTCCTTCACATGGAAGGAGTCATCACATACAGAGACTAGTTCAGCCTCAGGGTCCACGTGTCTGTGGTCCTCTCCAGAGGGAAGGAGTCATCACATACAGAGACTAGTTCCTGAGCAGTGTCCTTCACATGGAAGGAGTCATCACATACAGAGACTAGTTCAGCCTCAGGGTCCACGTGTCTGTGGTCCTCTCCAGAGGGAAGGAGTCATCACATACAGAGACTAGTTCCTGAGCAGTGTCCTTCACATGCTGATATCAATATGGAGGAACAGAAAGCAGTATTCAATGTTTACTTCAGATCAGCTCCACGTCAGAAATGAGCATGCTTGATGTCCCTCTCCTCCAGTAAGCAGGCGTTTGACCTCTGACCTCTCCCCGCAGCAAGCCCCTCCCGGTGTTTAACCGCTGCACCCCGGTGGATATCTCCTGCTATGCTAAGTTCTCGGAGGCGGTGGTGACGTTCGTCGGGGACCACAGCGTCCTGCATCGTCTGATCGCTGGGGTCGCCGCCAGCAAAGAGATCATCGTCGGGCTGTGTGTGCTGGCGCTGGGTGAGAGATGCACACACACACACACACACACACACACACACACACACACACACACACACACACACACACACACACACACACACACACACACACACACACACACACACACACACACACACACACACTGCGCTGCTGTGACTGACATGTCTCTGCCTCAAAGACCTCAAAGGACCAGGTGCTCCTCTAACCTGTCTCTCAGGTAGTCAGAGATGCGTTCAGGTACACCTGGTAGTCAGAGATGCGTTCAGGTACCTCAGGTGCTCCTCTAACCTCTCTCTCAGGTAGTCAGTGATGCGTTCAGGTACATCAGGTAGTCAGAGATGCGTTCAGGTACCTCAGGTGCTCCTCTAACCTGTCCTCTCTGGTAGTCAGAGATGCCTTCAGGTACCTCAGGCAGTCAGAGATGCCTTCAGGTACCTCAGGTGCTCCTCTAACCTGTCTCTCCTCCTCAGTCCTCTCCATGATCCTGATGCTCATCATCCGCTACATCTCTGCGCTGCTCGTCTGGATCCTCACCTCTCTGGTGGTGCTGGGGTCTCTGGGTGAGCTCACTTCCTGTCTGTATAACCCTCTGAGCTCACTTCCTGTCTGTATAACCCTCTGAGCTCACTTCCTGTCTGTGTCTCAGCGGGGACCAGCGTCCTCTGGTGGCTCTACATCGATCACCGTCTCTATGGAAACGCCACCAGCAGTCACCTGAGGGAGGAGCTTAGAGAGGAGGGGGCAGAACTTAGAGCGGAGGGGGCGGAGCTTAGGGACAGTGGGCAGGCGCTGCTTGTCTACGCCGCCGCCGCCACCGTCTTCACCGTGAGGAACTTTATTAATACACGTTTTAAAACGTCTTTCTTTAAAGGTGTCCTATCATGCTAACTGCACTTTTTAGAAGTCTAAGTCCAACCCTTAAAGAACCCTTAAAGGACCCTTAAGGGACCCCTATTAGACTCTTTATCACCAATATATAACATGTCTCTGACTCAAGGACCCTTAAAGGACCCTTAAAGGACCCCTATTAGACTCTTTATCACCAATATATAACATGTCTCTGACTCAAAGACCCTTAAAGGACCCTTAAGGGACCCCTATTAGACTCTTTATCACCAATATATAACATGTCTCTGACTCAAAGACCCTTAAAGGACCCTTAAAGGACCCTTAAGGGACCCCTATTAGACTCTTTATCACCAATATATAACATGTCTCTGACTCAAAGACCCTTAAAGGACCCTTAAAGGACCCTTATTAGACTCTTTATCACCAATATATAACATGTCTCTGACTCAAAGACCCTTAAAGGACCCTTAAAGGACCCTTATTATCCTCTTTACCACCAATATATAACATGCCTCCGACTCAAGGACCCTTAAAGGACCCTTAAAGGACCCTTATTATACTCTTTACCACCAATATATAACATGCCTCTGACTCAAAGACCCTTAAAGGACCCTTAAAGGACCCTTATTAGACTCTTTATCACCAATATATAACATGTCTCTGACTCAAAGACCCTTAAAGGACCCTTAAAGGACCCTTAAGGGACCCCTATTAGACTCTTTATCACCAATATATAACATGTCTCTGACTCAAAGACCCTTAAAGGACCCTTAAAGGACCCCTATTAGACTCTTTATCACCAATATATAACATGTCTCTGACTCAAAGACCCTTAAAGGACCCTTAAAGGACCCTTAAGGGACCCCTATTAGACTCTTTATCACCAATATATAACATGTCTCTGACTCAAAGACCCTTAAAGGACCCTTAAAGGACCCTTATTAGACTCTTTATCACCAATATATAACATGTCTCTGACTCAAAGACCCTTAAAGGACCCTTAAAGGACCCTTATTAGACTCTTTATCACCAATATATAACATGTCTCTGACTCAAGGACCCTTAAAGGACCCTTAAAGGACCCTTATTATCCTCTTTACCACCAATATATAACATGCCTCTGACTCAAAGACCCTTAAAGGACCCTTAAAGGACCCTTATTAGACTCTTTATCACCAATATATAACATGTCTCTGACTCAAAGACCCTTAAAGGACCCTTAAAGGACCCTTAAGGGACCCCTATTAGACTCTTTATCACCAATATATAACATGTCTCTGACTCAAAGACCCTTAAAGGACCCTTAAAGGACCCTTAAAGGTTCATTCAGTGCATGAGAACGATGTTTTTGCCTGCCGTGTCTCGCCTTAACCTTAAGTTCTTCCCCAATAACTGTGTTGTTGTTGTTGTTGTTGTTGTTGTTGTTGTTGTTGTTGTTGCTGCTGCTGTCAGATCATCCTGCTGCTGCTCATGCTGTTCATGAGGAAGCGGGTGGCGCTCACCATCGCTCTGTTCCACGTGGCGGGGAAGGTGTTCCTGCACCTGCCGCTGCTCGCCCTGCAGCCCTGCCTCACCTTCCTCGCCCTGCTGCTCTTCTGGAGCTACTGGGTCCTCGTGCTG
Organism: Pseudochaenichthys georgianus; assembly: GCF_902827115.2. Lineage (NCBI taxonomy): Eukaryota > Metazoa > Chordata > Actinopteri > Perciformes > Channichthyidae > Pseudochaenichthys > Pseudochaenichthys georgianus. The sequence goes on from NW_027263211.1 coordinate 86,687, forward strand.
CTCTTCCTGGGCACCAGCGGTGAGACGTGGCCTCACACACACACACACACACACACACACACACACACACACACACACACACACACACACACACACACACACACACACACACACACACACACACACACACACACACACACACACACACACACACACACACACACACACACACACACACACACACACACATATCTGTTCTTATTCAGTGATGGGAATTACGGCCCTTTGGAGGGAGCCGGATCTTATGGCTCTGTTTCTTTTCGAGAGAAGTTCAAAAGAGCCGTTCAAAAGAGGTTCAAAAGAGCCGTTCAAAAGAGAAGTTCAAACGAGCCGTTCAAAAGAGAAGTTCAAAAGAGCCGTTCAAAAGAGCCGTTCAAACTAGCCGTTCAAAAGGGCCGTTCAAAAGAGCCGGTGGAGATTATGTGTTGACCCTGCTTTCAATGATATTCTGGCTTTACAAACGTTGCACTCCGCTTCATCGTTGCCTAAGTGCATCCAAATGCTGCTGCGTTTTCACGTAGGGTTCATTTGTTCACCCTAAAACACGTGGTCTACCGGTACCTACTTTCTCAATCTTTCAGTTTGTGTGTACAGAGATCAAAATTCCGTTTCCCACCAGAATATAAAACAAATATATATAAAAATATGTGTGCAAATATGTATATATATATATATATATATATATATATATATATTCGGGTTGTCAGTCGATTAAAATAGTTAATCGCAAATTAATCGCACATTTTGATCTGTTCTAAATGAACCTTAGAGGAATATTTTTCAAGTTTTTAAACTCTTATCAACATGTGAGCGGACACATGTGCTTTATGCTAATGTTTATTATCATTTGAACATTACAAATATTCTAATGAATATTAAACACAACAACCTGGAACCTCTCATACAATAATACAATACAAAGTGTGTGTGTGTGTGTGTGTGTGTGTGTGTTATTAACGCGTTAACTTGACAGCCCTAATATATGTATATACATATATATATATATACACAGAATCAAAGACACATTTTCTCATATGCACACATTAAAACCTAAATAAAAACACAACAATCATTATATAATTAATAATAATAATTCCTTGCATTTATTAAAGCGCTTTTCCAGTGCTCAGAGCGCTTTACAGATACACACATTACACACATTACACACATTACACACATTACACACATTACACACATATATACAAAATAACAGTCACTTCAATATCTTTGAGAATGTGGTGTGCATCCCCCAGAGCATTGTGGGAACTGTAGTGTGGATCCCCCAGAGCATTGTGGGAACTGTAGTGTGGATCCCCCAGAGCATTGTGGGAACTGTAGTGTGGATCCCCCAGTGCATTGTGGGAACTGTAGTGTGGATCCCCCAGAGCATTGTGGGAACTGTAGTGTGGATCCCCCAGTGCATTGTGGGAGCTGTAGTGTGGTGTGGATCCCCCAGTGCATTGTGGGAGCTGTAGTGTGGTGTGGATCCCCCAGAGCATTGTGGGAGCTGTAGTGTGGTGTGGATCCCCCAGAGCATTGTGGGAACTGTAGTGTGGTGTGCATCCCCCAGGGGCATTGTGGGAACTGTAGTGTGGTGTGCATCCCCCAGGGGCATTGTGGGAACTGTAGTGTGGTGTGCATCCCCCAGAGCATTGTGGGAACTGTAGTGTGGATCCCCCAGAGCATTGTGGGAGCTGTAGTGTGGATCCCCCAGAGCATTGTGGGAACTGTAGTGTGGATCCCCCAGTGCATTGTGGGAGCTGTAGTGTGACTGCAGGTGTGTGTTGCAGGTAACCCTGAGCAGAACGAGGACACCACGCTGACAGAGTTCCGGCTCACGGGCTCTCTGCAGTACCTCACCTGGTACCACGCGGTGGGCCTGGTCTGGATCACAGAGTTCATCCTCGCCTGCCAGCAGATGACTGTGGCCGGAGCCGTCGTCACCTACTACTTCACCAGGTGAGTCTATACTCCACCAGGTGAGTCTGTACTCCACCAGGTGAGTCTACACTCCACCAGGTGAGTCTAAACTCCACCAGGTGAGTCTAAACTCCACCAGGTGAGTCTCCACTCCACCAGGTGAGTCTAAACTCCACCAGGTGAGTCTGTACTCCACCAGGTGAGTCTATACTCCACCAGGTGAGTCCAGGTGAGTCTAAACTCCACCAGGTGAGTCTACACTCCACCAGGTGAGTCTAAACTCCACCAGGTGAGTCTACACTCCACCAGGTGAGTCTAAACTCCACCAGGTGAGTCTCCACTCCACCAGGTGAGTCTAAACTCCACCAGGTGAGTCTACACTCCACCAGGTGAGTCTACACTCCACCAGGTGAGACTGTACTCCACCAGGTGAGTCTATACTCCACCAGGTGAGTCTATACTCCACCAGGTGAGTCCAGGTGAGTCTAAACTCCACCAGGTGAGACTGTACTCCACCAGGTGAGTCTGTACTCCACCAGGTGAGTCTGTACTCCACCAGGTGAGACTGTACTCCACCAGGTGAGTCTGTACTCCACCAGGTGAGTCTACACTCCACCAGGTGAGTCTACACTCCACCAGGTGAGTCTAAACTCCACCAGGTGAGTCTATACTCCACCAGGTGAGTCTGTACTCCACCAGGTGAGTCTGTATGTACTCCACCAGGTGAGTCTGTACTCCACCAGGTGAGTCTGTACTCCACCAGGTGAGTCTATACTCCACCAGGTGAGTCTAAACTCCACCAGGTGAGTCTATACTCCACCAGGTGAGTCTACACTCCACCAGGTGAGTCTAAACTCCACCAGGTGAGTCTAAACTCCACCAGGTGAGTCTACACTCCACCAGGTGAGTCTAAACTCCACCAGGTGAGTCTAAACTCCACCAGGTGAGTCTCCACTCCACCAGGTGAGTCTAAACTCCACCAGGTGAGTCTACACTCCACCAGGTGAGTCTATACTCCACCAGGTGAGTCTATACTCCACCAGGTGAGTCCAGGTGAGTCTAAACTCCACCAGGTGAGTCTACACTCCACCAGGTGAGTCTAAACTCCACCAGGTGAGTCTACACTCCACCAGGTGAGTCTAAACTCCACCAGGTGAGTCTACACTCCACCAGGTGAGTCTAAACTCCACCAGGTGAGTCTACACTCCACCAGGTGAGTCTACACTCCACCAGGTGAGACTGTACTCCACCAGGTGAGTCTATACTCCACCAGGTGAGTCTATACTCCACCAGGTGAGTCCAGGTGAGTCTAAACTCCACCAGGTGAGTCTACACTCCACCAGGTGAGTCTAAACTCCACCAGGTGAGTCTACACTCCACCAGGTGAGTCTAAACTCCACCAGGTGAGTCTAAACTCCACCAGGTGAGTCTACACTCCACCAGGTGAGTCTAAACTCCACCAGGTGAGTCTGTACTCCACCAGGTGAGTCTAAACTCCACCAGGTGAGTCTACACTCCACCAGGTGAGTCTACACTCCACCAGGTGAGTCTGTACTCCACCAGGTGAGTCTGTACTCCACCAGGTGAGTCTGTACTCCACCAGGTGAGACTGTACTCCACCAGGTGAGTCTGTACTCCACCAGGTGAGTCTGTACTCCACCAGGTGAGTCTGTACTCCACCAGGTGAGACTGTACTCCACCAGGTGAGTCTGTACTCCACCAGGTGAGTCTACACTCCACCAGGTGAGTCTACACTCCACCAGGTGAGTCTAAACTCCACCAGGTGAGTCTATACTCCACCAGGTGAGTCTGTACTCCACCAGGTGAGTCTGTATGTACTCCACCAGGTGAGTCTGTACTCCACCAGGTGAGTCTGTACTCCACCAGGTGAGTCTATACTCCACCAGGTGAGTCTAAACTCCACCAGGTGAGTCTATACTCCACCAGGTGAGTCTACACTCCACCAGGTGAGTCTAAACTCCACCAGGTGAGTCTATACTCCACCAGGTGAGTCTACACTCCACCAGGTGAGTCTAAACTCCACCAGGTGAGTCTATACTCCACCAGGTGAGTCTGTACTCCACCAGGTGAGACTGTACTCCACCAGGTGAGTCTAAACTCCACCAGGTGAGTCTAAACTCCACCAGGTGAGTCTGTACTCCACCAGGTGAGTCTACACTCCACCAGGTGAGTCTAAACTCCACCAGGTGAGTCTACACTCCACCAGGTGAGTCTAAACTCCACCAGGTGAGTCTATACTCCACCAGGTGAGTCTATACTCCACCAGGTGAGTCTATACTCCACCAGGTGAGTCTACACTCCACCAGGTGAGTCTAAACTCCACCAGGTGAGTCTATACTCCACCAGGTGAGTCTACACTCCACCAGGTGAGTCTAAACTCCACCAGGTGAGTCTAAACTCCACCAGGTGAGTCTATACTCCACCAGGTGAGTCTAAACTCCACCAGGTGAGTCTACACTCCACCAGGTGAGTCTAAACTCCACCAGGTGAGTCTACACTCCACCAGGTGAGTCTAAACTCCACCAGGTGAGTCTAAACTCCACCAGGTGAGTCTATACTCCACCAGGTGAGTCTATACTCCACCAGGTGAGTCTAAACTCCACCAGGTGAGTCTAAACTCCACCAGGTGAGTCTATACTCCACCAGGTGAGACTAAACTCCACCAGGTGAGTCTAAACTCCACCAGGTGAGTCTATACTCCACCAGGTGAGTCTAAACTCCACCAGGTGAGTCTATACTCCACCAGGTGAGTCTAAACTCCACCAGGTGAGTCTAAACTCCACCAGGTGAGTCTATACTCCACCAGGTGAGACTAAACTCCACCAGGTGAGTCTAAACTCCACCAGGTGAGTCTATACTCCACCAGGTGAGACTGTACTCCACCAGGTGAGTCTAAACTCCACCAGGTGAGTCTATACTCCACCAGGTGAGTGTAAACTCCACCAGGTGAGTCTAAACTCCACCAGGTGAGTCTATACTCCACCAGGTGAGACTAAACTCCACCAGGTGAGTCTAAACTCCACCAGGTGAGTCTATACTCCACCAGGTGAGACTGTACTCCACCAGGTGAGTCTAAACTCCACCAGGTGAGTCTATACTCCACCAGGTGAGTCTATACTCCACCAGGTGAGTCTATACTCCACCAGGTGAGTCTACACTCCACCAGGTGAGTCTATACTCCACCAGGTGAGTCTAAACTCCACCAGGTGAGTCTATACTCCACAGTCTAGACCTTTGAGAAAAAGTCAGACTCCACACATTTTCCTAAAAAAGTTATAATTGTCTGAAAATCTGAATTCACAGATTTCCAGTCAAACATCTTCAAATTTCGATATTTCTGAAAGAAAGTACGAAAGAAGAGAGAGGTTCAGGTGACGTGGTTAATGTTGGCTCTGTTTCCAGGGATAAGAACCGCCTCCCGGTGGCTCCCATCCTGTCGTCGGTCCTCCGGTTGGTCCGGTATCACCTGGGGACCGTCGCTAAGGGAGCCTTCATCATCACTCTAGTGAAGATCCCCCGCCTCTTCCTCATGTACATCCACAACCAGCTGAGAGGAAAGGTACAACTTTATTAACAACCAGCTCAAACACAACGTACACAACTTTATTAACAACCAGCTCAAACGCAACGTACACAACTTTATTAACAACCAGCTCAAACACAACGTACACAACTTTATTAACAACTATCAAAAACACAACGTACACAACTTTATTAATAACCAGCTCAAACGCAACGTACACAACTTTATTAACAACTATCAAAAACACAACGTACACAACTTTATTAACAACCAGCTCAAACACAACGTACACAACTTTATTAACAACCAGCTCAAACGCAACGTACACAACTTTATTAACAACTATCAAAAACACAACGTACACAACTTTATTAACAACCAGCTCAAACGCAACGTACACAACTTTATTAACGACCATCAAAAACACAACGTACACAACTTTATTAACAACCAGCACAAACACAACGTACACAACTTTATTAACAACCAGCTCAAACACAACGTACACAACTTTATTAACAACCATCAAAAACGCAACGTACACAACTTTATTAACAACCAACTCGTACACAACTTTATTAACAACCATCAAAAACACAACGTACACAACTTTATTAACAACCATCAAAAACGCAACGTACACAACTTTATTAACAACCAGCTCAAACACAACGTACACAACTTTATTAACAACCATCAAAAACGCAACGTACACAACTTTATTAACAACCAGCTCAAACACAACGTACACAACTTTATTAACAACCATCAAAAACACAACGTACACAACTTTATTAACAACCATCAAAAACGCAACGTACACAACTTTATTAACAACCATCAAAAACACAACGTACACAACTTTATTAACAACCATCAAAAACACAACGTACACAACTTTATTAACAACCAGCTCAAACACAACGTACACAACTTTATTAACAACCAGCACAAACACAACTTACACAACTTTATTAACAACCAGCTCAAACACAACGTACACAACTTTATTAACAACCAGCTCAAACACAACGTACACAACTTTATTAACAACCAGCTCAAACACAACGTACACAACTTTATTAACAACCAGCTCAAACACAACGTACACAACTTTATTAACAACCAGCACAAACGCAACTTACACAACTTTATTAACAACCAGCTCAAACACAACGTACACAACTTTATTAACAACCAGCTCAAACACAACTTACACAACTTTATTAACAACCAGCTCAAACACAACGTACACAACTTTATTAACAACCAGCTCAAACACAACGGTACGAGAGCCAGCCCTTCTGTCAGATCTGTTTTCCGATGCCATATTTTAGGTTATTGTGTAATATTGTGTTGTTTTGTGCGTCAGGAGAATGCGTGTGCGCGCTGCCTGCTGAAAACCTGTATCTGCTGTCTGTGGTGTCTAGAGAAGTGCCTCAACTATCTCAATCAGGTAAACACACACCTGCACACTTCTTCTTCTTCTTCTTCTTCTTCTTCTTCTTCTTCTTCTTCTTCTTCTTCTTCTTCTTCTTCTTCTTCTTCTTCTTCTTCCCTGTTTTATTGTGACATCCATCTGTGCCTTCATTACCCAGAATGCATATGCAGCCACAGCCATCAACAGCACCAGTTTCTGCACGTCTGCGCGCGACGCCTTCGTGATCCTGGTGGAGAACGCGCTGCGCGTCGCAACAATCAACGCCATCGGAGACTTCGTGCTCTTCCTGGGGAAGGTGAGAGGAGTCTGACGTTTCTAACATCAAGAGGTGCAGGAATGAGTCTTTAGCTTCCTTTATAGCCCAACATTAGCGTACTTTAGCTTAGCGGTGGTGACGTGAAGTCATGTGACCGTGCTGTAGTTCCTTTATAGCCCAACATTAGCCTCCTTTAGCTTAGCGGTGGTGACGTGAAGTCATGTGACCGTGCTGTAGTTCCTTTATAGCCCAACATTAGCCTCCTTTAGCTTAGCGGTGGTGACGTGAAGTCATGTGACCGTGCTGTAGTTCCTTTATAGCCCAACATTAGCCTCCTTTAGCTTAGCGGTGGTGACGTGAAGTCATGTGACCGTGCTGTAGTTCCTTTATAGCCCAACATTAGCCTCCTTTAGCTTAGCGGTGGTGACGTGAAGTCATGTGACCGTGCTGTAGTTCCTTTATAGCCCAACATTAGCCTCCTTTAGCTTAGCGGTGGTGACGTGAAGTCATGTGACCGTGCTGTAGTTCCTTTATAGCCCAACATTAGCCTCCTTTAGCTTAGCGGTGGTGACGTGAAGTAGTTCCTTTATAGCCCAACATTAGCCTCCTTTAGCTTAGCGGTGGTGAAGTCATGTGACCGTGCTGTAGTTCCTTTATAGCCCAACATTAGCCTCCTTTAGCTTAGCGGTGGTGACGTGAAGTAGTTCCTTTATAGCCCAACATTAGCCACCTTTAGCTTAGCGGTGGTGACGTGAAGTCATGTGACCGTGCTGTAGTGCCTTTATAGCCCAACATTAGCCACCTTTAGCTTAGCGGTGGTGACGTGAAGTCATGTGACCGTGCTGTAGTTCCTTTATAGCCCAACATTAGCCTCCTTTAGCTTAGCGGTGGTGACGTGAAGTCATGTGACCGTGCTGTAGTTCCTTTATAGCCCAACATTAGCCACCTTTAGCTTAGCGGTGGTGACGTGAAGTCATGTGACCGTGCTGTAGTTCCTTTATAGCCCAACATTAGCCGCCTTTAGCTTAGCGGTGGTGACGTGAAGTCATGTGACCGTGCTGTAGTTCCTTTATAGCCCAACATTAGCCGCCTTTAGCTTAGCGGTGGTGACGTGAAGTCATGTGACCGTGCTGTAGTTCCTTTATAGCCCAACATTAGCCACCTTTAGCTTAGCGGTGGTGACGTGAAGTCATGTGACCGTGCTGTAGTTCCTTTATAGCCCAACATTAGCCTCCTTTAGCTTAGCGGTGGTGACGTGAAGTCATGTGACCGTGCTGTAGTTCCTTTATAGCCCAACATTAGCCTCCTTTAGCTTAGCGGTGGTGACGTGAAGTCATGTGACCGTGCTGTAGTTCCTTTATAGCCCAACATTAGCCTCCTTTAGCTTAGCGGTGGTGACGTGAAGTCATGTGACCGTGCTGTAGTTCCTTTATAGCCCAACATTAGCCACCTTTAGCTTAGCGGTGGTGACGTGAAGTCATGTGACCGTGCTGTAGTTCCTTTATAGCCCAACATTAGCCTCCTTTGGCTTAGCGGTGGTGACGTGAAGTCATGTGACCGTGCTGTAGTTCCTTTATAGCCCAACATTAGCCACCTTTAGCTTAGCGGTGGTGACGTGAAGTCATGTGACCGTGCTGTAGTTCCTTTATAGCCCAACATTAGCCTCCTTTAGCTTAGCGGTGGTGACGTGAAGTCATGTGACCGTGCTGTAGTTCCTTTATAGCCCAACATTAGCCTCCTTTAGCTTAGCGGTGGTGACGTGAAGTCATGTGACCGTGCTGTAGTTCCTTTATAGCCCAACATTAGCCACCTTTAGCTTAGCGGTGGTGACCTGAAGTCATGTGACCGTGCTGTAGTTCCTTTATAGCCCAACATTAGCCTCCTTTAGCTTAGCGGTGGTGACGTGAAGTAGTTCCTTTATAGCCCAACATTAGCCTCCTTTAGCTTAGCGGTGGTGACGTGAAGTCATGTGACCGTGCTGTAGTTCCTTTATAGCCCAACATTAGCCTCCTTTAGCTTAGCGGTGGTGACGTGAAGTCATGTGACCGTGCTGTAGTTCCTTTATAGCCCAACATTAGCCTCCTTTAGCTTAGCGGTGGTGACGTGAAGTAGTTCCTTTATAGCCCAACATTAGCCTCCTTTAGCTTAGCGGTGGTGAAGTCATGTGACCGTGCTGTAGTTCCTTTATAGCCCAACATTAGCCTCCTTTAGCTTAGCGGTGGTGACGTGAAGTAGTTCCTTTATAGCCCAACATTAGCCTCCTTTAGCTTAGCGGTGGTGACGTGAAGTCATGTGACCGTACTGTAGTTCCTTTATAGCCCAACATTAGCCTCCTTTAGCTTAGCGGTGGTGACCTGAAGTCATGTGACCGTGCTGTAGTTCCTTTATAGCCCAACATTAGCCTCCTTTAGCTTAGCGGTGGTGACGTGAAGTAGTTCCTTTATAGCCCAACATTAGCCTCCTTTAGCTTAGCGGTGGTGACGTGAAGTCATGTGACCGTGCTGTAGTTCCTTTATAGCCCAACATTAGCCACCTTTAGCTTAGCGGTGGTGAAGTCATGTGACCGTGCTGTAGTTCCTTTATAGCCCAACATTAGCCACCTTTAGCTTAGCGGTGGTGACGTGAAGTCATGTGACCGTGCTGTAGTTCCTTTATAGCCCAGCATTAGCCTCCTTTAGCTTAGCGCTGGTGACCTGAAGTCATGTGACCGTGCTGTAGTTCCTTTATAGCCCAACATTAGCCACCTTTAGCTTAGCGGTGGTGACGTGAAGTCATGTGACCGTGCTGTAGTTCCTTTATAGCCCAACATTAGCCTCCTTTAGCTTAGCGGTGGTGACGTGAAGTCATGTGACCGTGCTGTAGTTCCTTTATAGCCCAACATTAGCCACCTTTAGCTTAGCGGTGGTGAAGTCATGTGACCGTGCTGTAGTTCCTTTATAGCCCAGCATTAGCCACCTTTAGCTTAGCGGTGGTGACGTGAAGTCATGTGACCGTGCTGTAGTTCCTTTATAGCCCAACATTAGCCTCCTTTAGCTTAGCGGTGGTGACGTGAAGTCATGTGACCGTGCTGTAGTTCCTTTATAGCCCAACATTAGCCACCTTTAGCTTAGCGGTGGTGACGTGAAGTCATGTGACCGTGCTGTAGTTCCTTTATAGCCCAACATTAGCCTCCTTTAGCTTAACGGTGGTGACGTGAAGTCATGTGACCGTGCTGTAGTTCCTTTATAGCCCAACATTAGCCTCCTTAGCTTAGCGGTGGTGACCTGAAGTCATGTGACCGTGCTGTAGTTCCTTTATAGCCCAACATTAGCCTCCTTTAGCTTAGCGGTGGTGACGTGAAGTCATGTGACCGTGCTGTAGTTCCTTTATAGCCCAACATTAGCCACCTTTAGCTTAGCGGTGGTGACGTGAAGTCATGTGACCGTGCTGTAGTTCCTTTATAGCCCAACATTAGCCTCCTTTAGCTTAGCGGTGGTGACCTGAAGTCATGTGACCGTGCTGTAGTTCCTTAATAGCCCAACAGAAACACTTGCAGCTCTGTGTGTTCTTCTAACTGCCCCCCCCCCCCCCCCCCCAGGTGCTGATCGTCACCTGCACGGCGTTCTGCGGTGTCCTGCTGCTGAACGCTCAGCGGAGTTACGCCGAGTGGCTGCTGCCGCTCGTCATCGTGTGTCTCTTCTCCTTCCTGGTGGCGCACTGCTTCCTGTCGGTGTTCGAGATCGTGGTGGACGTCCTGTTCCTCTGCTTCGCCATCGACACCAAGTACAACGACGGCACGCCGGGCCGCGAGTTCTTCATGGACAAGGCTCTGATGGTGAGGAAACCCCCCCCCCTCCATGGCTCTAAAGGGGTTACCATGGATACCATTTGTTTTTATATGAGTGGTTATTATTTTACTCCATAAACGTGTAATTTATACCTTTTAGTTCATCCTTTTGAGATCTGCATTATAGTCCTCTGTGACATTAGCTCCATTTGAATCTTTTGTTTAATGGCCGGATTAATTAATATCAATGATCATTAAAATCATTGACGGAGATAAACGGTTCTTTCATATAAACTCCTTCGTTTCCAAGGCAAGCACCTGTTGGGGTGGTTTGTGTTTGCGTTGCTTGGAGTCAAGTGGGAATGTGGCAGGAAGTGGAACCACTGATACACACCTGAACGTGGTGCAAATCAATAATATATAGTTATTGTCGGGGCTGATTATCTGAGTCCAAAGAGCCCTAATGGAGACCATGCAGCCCGGGTGCGTCTTCAGGGCTTTATTCAGGTCAGTTCTGGAGATCTGTTGGCGGGCCAGAACCGACTAAAACCCTTTTAACTGGATATGATAAATAAACACTATTACTCTGAGGCGTGCGGACGCATGTCGACTTCCAGAGTCTCGCTGGCGTAGCGTCTCTCACTCTTCGAGGCGCTAGAGTCCGCTTTACGGCACAAAGTCAGTAACCATAATAAACATCTCTGCACAGTCCAGAAACACAACACCATACAGACAGAAGTCAGGATTAGAGATTCAGAGAGAAGTCTGCTCTGTACTGCCAAACGTTTCCCATAGATACGAGTCAGTGAACGCGCCTGCAGTTATTTAATAACCGTGGAGACGCTTTACTGACGGCTCTCTTCCCCTCCAGGAGTTCGTGGAGAGCAGCCGGCGGTTGGAGCGAGTTGCTAAAAGTGGGCGAAGCCGCGTGAAGGAGGCGGTGTCGGGGGGGGCGGAGATGAAGCCCATGGTGAGTGACAGCCCCTCAGAGGAGGAGGAGGAGGGGGGGGAGTGGGAGGAGCTACAGGAGGTCCAGGTGTATTACCTGCTGCTGGGGGTGCTGCTGGATTGGCTGCTGACGGAGCGCAGCCACTTCCTGTTGTGCCTCAGCGAGGACGTCCTGCTGTTCCTCTCCGTTTACCTGCCCACCTCCAGCCTCTTCCTATTGGCCAGCCTACTGCTCGCCCCGCCCCCTCACCAAGGCAGCCACGCCGCGAGCTAACAACTGCTAACAACGGCTAACACACACGTGCTAACTAATGCATGCTAAGGGACACATGCTAACTATGCATGCTAATGGGCGCGTGCTAAAGGATATGTGCTAACAATTGCATGCCAAGGGACACGTGCTAACTAATGCATGCTAAGGGACACATGCTAACTAATGCATGCTAAGGGACACATGCTAACTAATGCATGCTAAGGGACATGTGCTAACGGATGTGTGCTAACCATTGCATGCCAAGGGACACGTGCTAACTAATGCATGCTAAGGGACACATGCTAACTATGCATGCTAATGGGCGCGTGCTAAAGGATATGTGCTAACAATTGCATGCCAAGGGACACGTGCTAACTAATGCATGCTAAGGGACACATGCTAACTAATGCATGCTAAGGGACACATGCTAACTAATGCATGCTAAGGGACATGTGCTAACGGATGTGTGCTAACCATTGCATGCTAAGGAACGTGTGCTAACAATACACACTAAGGGGCACATGCTAACGGACACATCCTAACTATTGCATGCTAAGGGACATATGGTAACAATGCATGCTAATGGTACGTGCTAACGGATATGTGCTTACAATTGCATGCTAAGGGACACGTGCTAACTATGCACGCTAAGGGAACGTGCTAACAGAAGTGTGCTAACAGATGCATGCTAACTGGCTCACTCCCTTCATCACCTTCATCTTCACCTTCATCTTCACCCGGGACCAGACTCTTCATTGACTTTATGTTTATTTGTAATGTTTTTTTACCTTTGTTTGTTTTTATAGGTTTTATAATGTTCTAAGCCATTTGTTTATTTTTCTGTTCTGCCTTATTGTTATTTTTTTTCACTGCGGTGCTTTAAAATAAGTTCTGAGGATCAGACGGTGACGCTGTGTTCCTTTAACTCGAGAAGAAGACTTCTCTCCGGTTATATTACACATTTTTTACACCATATTACACCATAATTACACCCATATTACGCCATAATTGCATTGATATTCCATTGATTGAACAGCCCTGTTTCACATTGATCAGACTCAGGTAAAGGAACACGGAGTCACTGATGAACTGAAGCTTCAGGAGGTCACATGATGATGAGACATTATTTATTATCTATTTATTTCTTCAGTATTATTAAAAAAAACCTCTTTAATAAAATATCGACTCAATGAAAAAAAATCCTTTCGTTTTTATTTATTTCTGTCCTCACCTGACTACCCATGATGCATCACTCTGTCCTCACCTGACTACCCATGATGCATCACTCTGTCCTCACCTGACTACCCATGATGCATCACTCTGTCCTCACCTGACTACCCATGATGCATCACTCTGTCCTCACCTGACTACCCATGATGCATCTCTCTGTCCTCACCTGACTACCCATGATGCATCACTCTGTCCTCACCTGACTACCCATGATGCATCTCTCTGTCCTCACCTGACTGCCCATGATGCATCACTCTGTCCTCACCTGACTACCCATGATGCATCACTCTGTCCTCACCTGACTACCCATGATGCATCACTCTGTCCTCACCTGACTACCCATGATGCATCACTCTGTCCTCACCTGACTACCCATGATGCATCACTCTGTCCTCACCTGACTACCCATGATGCATCACTCTGTCCTCACCTGACTACCCATGATGCTTCACTCTGTCCTCTCCTGACTACCCATGATGCTTCACTCTGTCCTCACCTGACTACCCATGATGCTTCACTCTGTCCTCACCTGACTACCCATGATGCATCACTGTCCTCACCTGACTACCCATGATGCATCACTGTCCTCACCTGACTACCCATGATGCATCACTGTCCTCACCTGACTACCCGTGATGCATCACTGTCCTCACCTGACTACCCATGATGCATCACTCTGTCCTCACCTGACTACCCATGATGCTTCACTGTCCTCACCTGACTACCCATGATGCTTCACTCTGTCCTCACCTGACTACCCATGATGCATCACTCTGTCCTCACCTGACTACCCATGATGCTTCACTGTCCTCACCTGACTACCCATGATGCTTCACTCTGTCCTCACCTGACTACCCATGATGCATCACTGTCCTCACCTGACTACCCATGATGCATCACTGTCCTCACCTGACTACCCATGATGCTTCACTCTGTCCTCACCTGACTACCCATGATGCTTCACTCTGTCCTCACCTGACTACCCATGATGCATCTCTCTGTCCTCACCTGACTACCCATGATGCATCACTGTCCTCACCTGACTACCCATGATGCTAAATAACACCAATATTACACCATTCGTACGTGACTACACTACCCATGATGCCTCACTGCCCTTGTTTACTTCCTGTCTGTTTACCTGGTTTCCTGTTGCAGGCTCCGGGGACGAGCTCGGCCTGACGGCTGGGGGGCGGGACTTCCTGCAGAGAGACATTCCAGAAGTTTATTTTTGTGTAACATGTTTACTTTCACTCCAGGGAAAACAGTATTTTAATAAGAACTGTAACAACGTAACCAAGCACTTTATATGGAAGCAGATTTTAAATGTCCTTTTTGATATAAGCGTCTCACAGCTTCACGGCAAAGCCACTTCCTGTTTTCACCTGGACTGTGATGTCATCAGAGGGGCGGAGTCTGTGGACAGGAGCCGCTGTCTGATTGGTGGATGAGCTCTGTGCTGGACCAGCTGACACATGATTAGAGATCGTTAGAGATTGAGTCGCCCACTGAGCATCGGGATGATTGACAGTCGAGTTGCTGTCGTCAACTGGATCCTACTTCCTGTCCCGCCTCTTCACCATACAGTGATTGAATTCCAGAGAAGAAGAAGGTGGGAGGGTTCAGACAGACAGCAATAAAACAAACTGCATCATGGGACAACGAGTCTTCCTGCTTCTGTTTGTTCAGGTCCAGCCATGGAGGAAGGTCCCATCGTCATCGAGCAGACTTCACACATGTCTGATGAACGGTCGTTATTAACGGAGCATTTTGCAATTAACAAAGTTTGATCAGATCTGATTGTCTCCATCTTCTCCATGCAGTAATGTGTGTATAAATACTTCAAAATGTGTGTATAAGTACTTTGACGAACGGCAGGTTTCTCCAGGCGCTCAGACTTTAAACGCTCGCACACTTCGCTCTTCATCTGAACAGTAAAACTAACCAATGATCTGAAAAATCAGCGGCTAAAAACTACAATACCCATGAGCCTCGGCTGCTGATGCGTGAGGGACTTGAGAAACGGGTTTCTTTATCGAGGAGCAGAGATTAGACGAAGCCGCGTCGCCACTTTGGAAACTCAAACCATCAACAAACACGTAGCCGCTAACGGGTTAGCCGCTAACGGGTTAGCCGCGGTGTTCCTGTAGTAGCACAGAGTTAGCACGGCTCAGCTAGCTCAGAGTCATGATTAGTTACCGCAGAACATTAAACACTTTATTAAACATCTTAACACGTAGGAGAGTTATCAGTTTGTAAAGATTATTTTGACTGATATTCCCGTTAGCATGCATCGATTATCAGCAAACACGCAGAGCAGGGGAACAACCGTCAGACGTTCAGCCTGGACTCAGACTGACGGACGCGCTCCTGATCAACCGTCAAGTCAAGACGCATGGAGGAGGTTTAACGTCAGGGGCACCGTCGCCAATGCACTAAAGATGGAGTCAGTTTATAGTAGCACCAGGGCCGTCCCTCCGCGAGGCGAGGCCCCCTCCGCGAGGCGAGGCCC
This sequence comes from Pseudochaenichthys georgianus, assembly GCF_902827115.2. NCBI lineage: Eukaryota > Metazoa > Chordata > Actinopteri > Perciformes > Channichthyidae > Pseudochaenichthys > Pseudochaenichthys georgianus. Next base: position 102,557 of record NW_027263211.1, read on the forward strand.
CCTCCGCGAGGCGAGGCCCCCTCCGCGAGGCGAGGCCCCCTCCGCAAGGCGAGGCCCCCTCCGCGAGGCGAGGCCCCCTCCGCAAGGCGAGGCCCCCTCCGCGAGGCGAGGCGCAGTCTGCGTGATCGGTGTGTAGGGAGGGACGGCCCTGAGTAGCACCATACTTGCCAACCCTCCCGGTTTCCTCCCGGGTCATATTTCTCTCGATTTCTGACAACATCAGATTTACTCACGACTGTTTCCACTCGGACTTTAATGCAGCTACACCATTGTTTGGTTTCCATGGTAGCGCGCCTCTTTAGCAGCGCGCGCAACTGAAAGTCTGAGAGGGTGAGGCAGATAGTCACAGCTCGCCCCTCTGCTCATTCCTTACTCCTGAATACACTCCAATACCGCTCCGGCGATCCACGAGCACCCCCCCCCGATCCACGAGCACCCCCCCGATCCACGAGCACCCCCCCCCGATCCACGAGCACCCCCCCGATCCACGAGCACCCCCCCGATCCACGAGCACCCCCCCGATCCACGAGCACCCCCCCGATCCACGAGCACCCCCCCCCCCCCGATCCACGAGCACCCCCCCCCCGATCCACGAGCACCCCCCCCCCGATCCACGAGCACCCCCCCCCCCGATCCACGAGCACCCCCCCCCCGATCCACGAGCACCCCCCCCGCGGTGGTTTTGATATCCTCCCAATTTCTGAGGTCTCAAGGTTGGCAAGTATGAGTAGCGCACACACACGCACACACACACGCACACACACGCACACACACGCACACACACACGCACACGCACACACTAGTGATGTGCGGAGTAGTAGTCAGTCCTCGGTCAGTGCATGATATGAAAGTAATATTTGAACTTCAGACTCATATTATTATTTTATTGTTTTGAATATTAAAGCGTTTTCTCAGATTAACTGATTATTTCCTCGTTAATAATTAAAAACGTCATCTTTATTTTCCGGGAACTGGTCGTTCGTATCTTCGCTCCGCATTCTACGGTTGAACCGTTGGTTTGATCTCCTTCAGACATTCAGACGTCTCCTTCGGGGTTCAGAGCGATCATACCCGCGAGTAACTTCTTCTCCCGCCACCCGGTACATTCTCCTCCCGGTACGTTCTCCTCCCGGTACGTTCCCCTCCCGGTACGTTCTCCTCCCGGTACGTTCCCCTCCCGGTACGTTCTCCTCCCGGTACGTTCCCCTCCCGGTACGTTCTCCTCCCGGTACGTTCCCCTCCCGGTACGTTCTCCTCCCGGTACGTTCTCCTCCCGGTACGCTCCCTCCCGGTACGTTCCCCTCCCGGTACGTTCCCCTCCCGGTACGTTCTCCTCCCGGTACGTTCTCCTCCCGGTACGTTCCCCTCCCGGTACGTTCCCCTCCCGGTACGTTCTCCTCCCGGTACGTTCCCCTCCCGGTACGTTCTCCTCCCGGTACGTTCCCCTCCCGGTACGTTCTCCTCCCGGTACGTTCTCCTCCCGGTACGTTCCCTCCCGGTACGTTCTCCTCCCGGTACGTTCTCCTCCCGGTACGTTCTCCTGCCGGTACGTTCTCCTCCCGGTACGTTCTCCTCCCGGTACGTTCTCCTCCCGGTACGTTCTCCTCCCGGTACGTTCCCCTCCCGGTACGTTCCCCTCCCGGTACGTTCTCCTCCCGGTACGTTCTCCTCCCGGTACGTTCTCCTGCCGGTACGTTCTCCTGCCGGTACGTTCTCCTCCCGGTACGTTCCCCTGCCGGTACGTTCTCCTCCTCCTCCTCCTCCTCCCGGTACGTTCTCCTTCTCCTCCCGGTTCAAACACGTTGCATGTCTGTGTGGTTCTGTGCGTGGTTCTCACTGCGTGTGGTTCTGCGTGTGGTTCTCACTGCGCGTGGTTCTGCGTGTGGTTCTCACTGCGTGTGGTTCTCACTGCGTGTGGTTCTGCGTGTGGTTCTGCGTGTGGTTCTCACTGCGCGTGGTCCTCACTGCGCGTGGTTCTGCGTGTGGTTCTCACTGCGCGTGGTTCTCACTGCGAATGGTTCTGCGCGTGGTTCTGCGTGTGGTTCTGTGTGTGGTTCTGTGTGTGGTTCTCACTGCGCGTGGTTCTGCGTGTGGTTCTCACTGCGCGTGGTTCTGCGCGTGGTTCTCACTGCGAATGGTTCTGCGTGTGGTTCTGTGTGTGGTTCTGTGTGTGGTTCTCACTGCGCGTGGTTCTGCGCGTGGTTCTGCGCGTGGTTCTGCGTGTGGTTCTGTGCGTGGTTCTGTGTGTGGTTCTCACTGCGCGTGGTTCTGCGCGTGGTTCTCACTGTGCGTGGTTCTCACTGTGCGTGGTTCTGCGCGTGGTTTTGCACGTGGTTCTGCGCGTGGTTCTCACTGCGTGTGGTTCTGCGTGTGGTTCTCACTGCGTGTGGTTCTGCGTGTGGTTCTCACTGCGTGTGGTTCTGCGTGTGGTTCTCACTGCGTGTGGTTCTGCGCGTGGTTCTGCGCGTGGATAATAATACGTTTCACTAAAGCTTAGTCGGGTCTCTGCCGTTTGTAACATGAAGAACTTCTCTTTTGTTCTGGGGTGACTTTTTATATTTATCATTTCTTATGTATATTTGTTTTGTAAGAAAAATAATAAAATGTAAAATTTGAATCTGTTGTTGTTTTTCTGTTTAATGGCAACAAGAAACAGGAAATATATTAACAACAATACAATGCAGGATCCATCTGTGTTTGATATCAGACGTTCTCCTTTAACACAGGGAGTTCAGCCTCTGCAGACCATTGACATGCACTAACACCTATAGAACTACAGGAGAGGGAACACCACAGAAGAAGAACAGGGCCCTTGAAGACTTGCTGGTCATCTCAAACTCTCCACTGAACAAGAAACTCAGACGTTCCCTTTGAGAAACAGGAACCATCCGAATACGCAAAGACCTACAAGAAGATGTATTAATGATAACTGATAATAACTGACCGTTTCACGTTTGGTGTTAAAGTGTCAGAACGTAGTGAAACGTGGCGCATCGTCTCAGAGTGATGTGGTTAATGGCCTTATGTCCAAAACAGAGATATTCTATAGACACGTATGGGATTATCTTTTTCAGAAGAGTCAGACTTTTGAAATTGGAAAAAAGGGAACATTTCAGAATTCTCATAAAAAGTCAGAATTTTGAGGAAAATGTCAGAATTTAGAAATGTTTAGAAAAGTCAGGAGTCAGAACAAAATTCTATTTTTTTAGAAAGAAGTACATTTTGAACGATTTTAGAAAAAGGCAACATTTTGCATGGGAGCCTGCCTGCAGACCTCCACTCTCAGGACAGGTCCGGGGCAGACCTCCACTCTCAGGACAGGTCCGGGGCAGACCTCCACTCTCAGGACAGGTCCGGGGCAGACCTCCACTCTCAGGACAGGTCCGGGGCAGACCTCCACTCTCAGGACAGTTCCAGTGCAGACTTCCACTCTCAGGACAGTTCCGGTGCAGACTTCCACTCTCAGGACAGTTCCAGTGCAGACCTCCACTCTCAGGACAGTTCCAGTGCAGACTTCCACTCTCAGGACAGTTCCAGTGCAGACTTCCACTCTCAGGACAGTTCCAGTGCAGACTTCCACTCTCAGGACAGTTCCGGTGCAGACTTCCACTCTCAGGACAGTTCCAGTGCAGACTTCCACTCTCAGGACAGTTCCAGTGCAGACTTCCACTCTCAGGACAGTTCCGGTGCAGACTTCCACTCTCAGGACAGTTCCAGTGCAGACCTCCACTCTCAGGACAGTTCCGGTGCAGACTTCCACTCTCAGGACAGTTCCAGTGCAGACCTCCACTCTCAGGACAGTTCCGGGGCAGACCTCCACTCTCAGGACAGTTCCAGTGCAGACTTCCACTCTCAGGACAGTTCCAGTGCAGACTTCCACTCTCAGGACAGTTCCAGTGCAGACCTCCACTCTCAGGACAGTTCCGGTGCAGACTTCCACTCTCAGGACAGTTCCAGTGCAGACTTCCACTCTCAGGACAGTTCCAGTGCAGACTTCCACTCTCAGGACAGTTCCGGTGCAGACTTCCACTCTCAGGACAGTTCCAGTGCAGACTTCCACTCTCAGGACAGTTCCGGTGCAGACTTCCACTCTCAGGACAGTTCCAGTGCAGACTTCCACTCTCAGGACAGTTCCGGTGCAGACTTCCACTCTCAGGACAGTTCCGGTGCAGACCTCCACTCTCAGGACAGTTCCGGTGCAGACCTCCACTCTCAGGACAGGTCCGGTGCAGACCTCCACTCTCAGGACAGTTCCGGTGCAGACTTCCACTCTCAGGACAGTTCCGGTGCAGACCTCCACTCTCAGGACAGTTCCGGTGCAGACCTCCACTCTCAGGACAGTTCCGGTGCAGACTTCCACTCTCAGGACACCTCCACTGTCAGTACAGGAAGTGACGATTCTGACGTGTTTTTTCCCGCCCACCGAAGGACTCGTTTGAGGGAAGTTTTCAAGGTGATGAGTCCGCCCACCGTGCACTCTGGGTCGGCCTTGCTCAAGCCCTTTTGACCCCCCAGCCTTATTCTCGTAAAAGTTTTTCGCTCAAATGACACCATGGAGGAATGTAACGGGAGTTGACAGGGGACTCTGCCCGACTCATAAGTGCCTATTTTTGGACACTTTTTTTCACTTTTCCCTGGTTTTATTATTTTTTATTTTGTTGGCTATTTCACCCGGTTTCTACCGGGGACTTTGCCCGGTCTCGGGTATCCCCCCACGGCCTGTGTCCAGCCCCCCCCCCCCCCCACCCACACTAATCCATATATTAACGGATTTTGACCATTTTTGTTGCATTTGTCTCCTCTCCTCTCACTGATCGAATGGCAAACGCGACCCACTGTCGGAGGGCCTCCACGCCGGCCCGGCCTAGTGCCAGTGCTCTGGCGGTCGGTTCCTCCGAACTGCGGGTTCGACTCTGATGGCCGGGCGGGTGTGCTGCGTTGGGGTGGGGGACTTCCCCCACTCTGCGTGTCTCTTCCTTCCCGGGCCGGCCGATATGAAGCGTGACCAAGACGCACCGTCCAGGGGTCCCAGGGGTCCCGCAGCGGGGTGGAGGTTCCCAGCTGGAACCTCCCCACCTCCGCCGCAGTGCACCTGGCAAACACGGTTGTTTCTCGAACCTTCCACTGTAGTCTAGCGGGTGTAACTAAAATACAAGATGTCGTATTTATATATATAAATAAATATATATATATATATATAGATAATAAGTGTCAGTACGATTTTATTTTGTATTTGCATGCATGCGCTGCGGCTGTACTGATTGTAACAACAATACAAGGTGTCCGTATATATCTATATATATATAGATATATACATATGTATATAATAAGTGTCACGATCCGTGACGATCCGATTTTATTTTGTATTTGCGTACATTTCCTGTTTGGAAAGTGGCACTGTACTGATAGTGGTGATTTTATTTTGGAATTCTTAGCGTGCACTTCCTGTCCTGAGAGTGGAGGTGTCCTGAGAGTGGAGGTCTGCACCGGAACTGTCCTGAGAGTGGAGGTATGCAGACAGACCCCTCTCACATTTTGAGGAAAAGTCAGAATTTTGCAATACTACGCAAAACTCAACATTTAGCAAAAAAATAAAGAATGAATAAAAAATCTGAATATTTAGGAAAAAGTCAGATTTTGAAATGCTATGATAAATTCAAATTTTTGAGAGAAAAGTCAGCATTAAAAAAATCTAGATGTTGAGAAAAGAGTACGTTTTGAAAGATTTCCGAAAAGTTTTGAGGAAAAAGTCAGAATTTTTAAGAAATAAAAAAGAAATCCCAATTTTGAAAAAGAAAAAAATTTCAGATTTGTTAGGAATGTCAGAAAGTAAGTTTCGAAAGAGTTTCAGAAAAAATCTGAGAAAAAAGCCGGAATTTCATAAAATTAAAGGTGGGGTAAGTTTGAGAAACCGGCTCTCCTGGAAATTGACATATTCTGTCCGTCTCCAGGAGAGCTTCAATGTTAAATGATATCTTGCAAAATGACAGGCTGAAAATCTCTTCCAAATGTTTAAAAACACTTTCCCCGACAATTTAAACATTATTTCTGGCTTGTAAAGTGCAGTGGTAGTATCAGACTGTTTAAAGGGTTACCAGGGCGATGAGAACATCCTCCACAGGAGGGTGGGTGGTGCTGTGAATAAGGACGAATATGAATGCTGGTGGGCGGACGATAAAGCACCGCAAACTCCACCCCCCCTTTAAGGTTCCCAGGGGCACGAGGTTCTTGAGGGTGTGATCATCTGGGTTTAGTCCGTGGGGGAGTGCTTAAGTCCGGGGGCCCGGGGACCCAAGGTGCGCGAGGTTATGGAGGTACGCAGTCAGGGAGAGATGCTCAGTCCGTCGGGGTCTTGGAGCGGCCACAGAGAGGAGCTTTTCCCGGTGTATGTCATGGAAGTCAGACACAGCCTGTGTCCTGGGAAAGAGCCCATGTCAAATCTTGCTATTAATTGATAACTTTTAATAGGAATCTCTGTTTGACATAATGTTCAGAATGTGCTATTTATTCAGAAACAGCACATTCTGAATGACCCAGTGTGCACATTGTCTACCTCTGGGTCACAGCCTGCTGCTGCTCTCTCCCTGTATTCACATCACTTTTACCCAGCTTTCACACACTCATTCCTGGGTAATTAAAGCAGTTTAATGCACTTTTTAACACTGATTGAAGCTGCTTTCCTGGGTTACATAGTGCTGTGAAGCAGCCTGTCCTCTGGGTGGGAGAGCGAGGTGCTGGAAGGAGCTCTCTGGGTCACAGCCTGCTGCTGCTCTCTCCCTGTATTCACATAACTTTTACCCAGCTTTCACACACTTATTCCTAGGTAAGAAAGCCATGTGCATCACCCTGGATCCAGTAGCGTGGCGTGGGGAAAAAATGAGGGGAAGCCAATAACACGTCCTTTCTTTGGGGTCGGGGGGGGGGGGGGGGGGGGTCAATGTGATAACGTAACCAGGTGAGTGATACAGCACCCGGTATCATTGTACACACATGTGTATCACACAGATGCAGGACTCACACACGCCTGCTATCGAGCCGACAGGTCCGCACGCGCTCTGCAGCCCGAACTCTAATAAGCATTCATTCACAAACTACGTCAGGAGACCTTTCACGAGTTACGTCCGACTCGCACCTTTGCTCCTCGCTGCACGCAGCTCCAGTCTGGGCATCGGCCTGTCGTCAGATTGTATTGTTGTTGCTGCTGTAGCGGAAGTTTAGTACAATTATTGTTGAGTAAATACTCCACATCTCCACCCTCCATAACTGCACTTGCTTCAGCTGCTTGCTGCTTCCTAACGGCGCTGAGAGTGGAGCAGGGACGCTATCTATCTTCCATCGATTAGATTTATGATTAGAAAATGATAAAGTCGGGAGACATGTGGATATTATCCGACTGCATACAACGTGCATTCATCCAACAGGTTCGTTTTCCACTGACCTGATTTCCAGCTATGTTCCTGAAGCCTCTGGAGAAACCCCGTTGCTCTCTGTGGAGGGAAACCGAGCGCAGCTTACTTCCGGGTTTCAGGACGCCTCACTGCAACACTACGTTGATGCGATTTGATTGGATTGTGAGGCAAGGGAAGCCAGCCGCCTCTGGCTTCCCTTGGCATGGCCCTGACCAATCACAGGTCGGCAGGGGCATGACGTGAGCCTCATCTGATTGGTCAATCCCTCCATTTGTTTTCACCAAGGGAAGCCAGTTTCGGCTGGCCTCCTCTCACAGCAGAGAGTGCAATCTACTGTTTCACCACATAGCATGCAGAGGGGCGCTGTTTCACTCTTTGTGAAACACTCAATGAGAATGGGGGAGAGACGGGCCGGCAGCAACACACAGCACAGAACTACCGAAACTAAACGAAGGGTTTTTATTTATTTATTAAAATTATAACTACAATCCAAAAAAACAGGGGAAGCTGGCTTCCCTTGGCCTCCGGGAGAAAACACCTCTGCCTGGATCTCTGCCTGTGAGTGTGGGACCCTGCTTACAGTCCGTCGTTTGGGGCTCTGTCACTTTGGATAACCGCACCACTGTCAGACGTCTCCTGAGAACAATTAAACAATGTTTACCCAGGATTCAGGCACCTTCCCTGGCTTGTAAAATGTGGTGATGCGCCCTGGGGGTATCAGACTTATTGCGGCAGTAATCTTAAACAAAGTGCCGCGAGGGACTAAACAAGAGAAAAAACACTGTGGACGCGCAAAAACTCAGTCTTTCCAACACAGTATGCGTTTGACCTTTTATTTGCTTTCCAAAAATGCAATATTCCATATGAATGTACGTATCTCCTTGTATGCGTGCCTGAGTGCCTGCGTGAGTGCGTGCGGTCAACAAAAATTGTCCTTCTCTAGCTCACTCCCCCATCTATTGCCCGCTGCACAGGTAAAAGCAACCGGATCAGCGCCATATAGATAGAAGAGTTACGACACCGGAAGTCCAAAAACGGTTATCGTCACGTGGTTCATGTAGACGAGGATCGTTCCCCGGAAGCTCATGGCGGGCGATGTGAATGCATTGATAACAGGAGATAGAACTACGATTTTTGGTAATTATTAGTGAATAAAGTTTTTGATTCGCAATATTTATACAACAAATCGATGTGTGTTTGTATTTACATCAATATGTTTTAAAACATAAAATAGAATTTGCTAATATTAAGTGATAATATTAGGATTAGTGTGAACAGCTAGTTTACATGTTACTAACAGTGCCTTGTTAAAGAGCCTGTTCTGTTTATTTATAGCTTTGAATTCTTTCAAACCAATATTATCTTCTTAAACCTGTATGGTAGTCAGGAGCATCACTTTCTAATGTTTGATACATTTAGAGGAGGGATCTAAAGTAATGCTTTAAAATTCAGATTGGATTCATTTCTACAATTTTCTTAAATTCATGGTCGTTTCAGTAATCCCCATGGTAACAGAGGACACAAGTTATCTAAATGACTAATGTCGTCTTTATGGCTTTCAGAAAGGACAGGAGACTATCAAAGGACTAGCAGCAGCAGCAGCATGATGATGATGATGATGATGATGATGATGATGATGATGATGATGATGATGTTAAATGTGTTGTTTTAGGAACATCCATTGCAAATACATGCTATTCAATGAACATTGAATAGCATATCATGCAGTTTGTCGGTGCCTTTTCCTCCGTGTTGTCCTGGTGTGCTGTGCTGCCTCCTAGTCTCCACCATGGTGTGCTGTGCTGCCTCCTAGTCTCCACCCTGGTGTGCTGTGCTGCCTCCTAGTCTCCACCATGGTGTGCTGTGCTGCCTCCTAGTCTCCACCATGGTGTGCTGTGCTGCCTCCTAGTCTCCACCATGGTGTGCTGCCTCCTAGTCTCCACCATGGTGTGCTGTGCTGCCTGGGGATGCTCAAATCGCTCAGAGAAAGGAGTACGAATGTACGGCTTCCCCACTGACACAGAGCGGAGGAAAAAATGGCTGGCTCAAGTCAGCAGGAGCAATTTCACGACCAACAGCAACAAAATATGTGATTTATATACAAACACTGCATTTGCACTTTTTCACCAAACGAAAACCACACCATTGGGAAAGCTTGTTTTGTTTAATACAAAAAAAACAGGGAAAGGCTTGAAAAACACAGAGTTGAGACTCAGGGTGCAGGGTGAGGGTCTCAGTGCAGGGTGAGGGTCTCAGGGTGCAGGGTGAGGGTCTCAGGGTGCAGGGTGAGGGTCTCAGGGTGCAGGGTGAGGGTCTCAGTGCAGGGTGAGGGTCTCAGGGTGCAGGGTGAGGGTCTCAGGGTGCAGGGTGAGGGTCTCAGTGCAGGTATTCAGGCTCCATTGAACCCCCCTCTGGTTCTTGTGCTGAAAGAGGGAGCAACAGACAGGAGAAAGGGTTATACACACCTATATAGCACACCTATTGCCTTGGGGAGATAACGTGTTTACTTATATAAAACAGTAGTATTAAACTTACCTTGTGTTTTCACTCTCACTTAAGTCCCTCTCCCTTTGCCATCGATCCAGAATCAGCTGGGCTGCAACATTATACAGACAGGTAATAATCAACAGAATCACAAGGACACAATATGGCTCTGCTAAAAACACTCACTCTTACACGCACCAAAGTTATATTTATCTAATATTTAACTCCCTCCACCCCCGCATACAATCCCGTTCAGAAGCCCCTCTTCTCTAATTCAACATGTTGGACGAAATGACATTAAGAGAACGGAATGTACAATTAAAAGGCTGTTCAACGTGTGTTGCTAACTTGCTTCTGTATCCTAGCTTGATCTGTTATCTGTAAACGTTCCCTAAATCTACTAATGTAGGGATAATCCACTGACATCCTTTAATACACATGTTCATTAGAATCAGATGTACTGATAATATCCGCAATATAAATCTTTAAACTTCTTCTTACCTTTAAAAGTCCGTCACGAACGGTGTATTATGCTGCAACTCCACAGCTCTGCCAGCCTTGGCGCTAACTTCCGGGGAACGATTGAGAGGCTCCACGATCCGCCATTGCTGTAAAAGTGGTCCATTGGAGTGAACGGAGATGTCGTAACTCTTCTATTAAATAGCTCTGAACCGGATATAAGCACAAACGTCACCACCCCAATGCAATGACACGCCCACCGCCTATAGTGACTCAAAAAACATGTATCTTAACAAACACAGAAATGGCTTCAAATGTGGCTCCTACATTCCGGCCCCTAATTATATCAACATAATAATTACACAACTGGAAAATTATGTAGGAGACAATCAAGGAAAAACTTTTAAGGATAAAACGTCCTTTTGTCAAAGTGTCCTTTTCTTCTTTAGGCAGAAAATAAAATAAAAGATATAGTTTGTTAGCCTATGAAGGAGTGATCTTTACTATCACTTAGTAACAAATCGGAAAAGACGTCAAGGTCTATGAAGTTCACTGATTTCCTCACGGCTCGTCTGCTTCCTGTAGAGGCAGACCTCTGTGATAGGCCTGTCCAGATAGCTGGTTTTTGTCTTCATCGCGCCTGACGTACAAGTCCTCTTCTGTCTGGAATGGTG
>NW_027263212.1:0-5000 GCF_902827115.2 Pseudochaenichthys georgianus
TCGACCTAAGTTCTGAAAAAAAGGAAAAATTCAGAAAAAGTTTCAAATCTGAGAAAAAGTTTTCTCTAGGAATTTTGACTTAAATCCCAGCTCTTTATTTTTCTCATACTGCAGCACCTCTGTTCACCCTCTGTCTGAAACCAGAGCCCAGTCTGCTCTGATTGGTTTACTGGCCGGTTCTGTTGTGATTGGTCAACCGCTTAGAGATGTCCCGCCCCTTAGCCTATCACATACAATGTGTTGGAGCGCTAGCCAATAGGAGCATGACTGGTAAAGGTGGAGCTATTTTCAGCTGATTTGTTTAGTAGTAATTAAAGAACGTCTCTTTGTGCTATGGTTACTTATTACTTTCCTCTATTAATCCACTTCACATAAGACCATAATCAATCAATCAATCAATGTTTATTTATATAGCCCAATATCACAAATGTTACATTTGTCTCAGTGGTCTTCACAGTGTGTACAGAATATCAGTATGACAATACGACACCCTCTGTCCTTAGACCCTCTGTCCTTAGACCCTCTATCCTCAGACCCTCTGTCCTTAGACCCTCACATCGTACAAGGAAAAACTTCCAAAGAAAACCCAGTTTAAAGGGAAAAATGGGAGAAACCTCAGGGAGAGCAACAGAGGAGGGATCCCTCTCCCAGGACGGACAGACGTGCAATAGATGCCGTGTGTAAATTGAAAAGATAATACATTTGCAACATAGGTAGTCCAAATGTTTGGAAATGCATGTGTGTATAATAGGAAGATGAATCCACGAGGATATCCATCCAGGACCTATGATCCAGGACCACAGCCACGACTCAAGATCCAGCGCTCGCGATCCAGGACACAGGACCGCAGGATCATCCATGACTCCGGATCCCAGCGTATATAGACACCAAAAAGAAAGACATTTGGGGAAGCTGGGTTAATCGGAACATGAGTGTACACGGGTATAGACAGAGAGAAGGAAGAAGTAAGATGTCCCCCGACAAACTAAGCCTATATCAGCAAAACTAGGGGCTGAATCTAATCAGCCCTAACTATAAGCTTTATCAAAAAGGAAGGTCTTAAGCGCACTCTTAAAAACGGATAGGGTGTCTGCCGCCCGAACACAAACTGGAAGCTGATTCCACAAATGTGGAGCTTGATAAGAAAAGGCTCTGGCTCCCATTGTACTTTTAAAGATTCTAGGAACAACCAACAACCCTGCATTCTTGGAACGCAATGCCCTAGTAGGACAGTAGGGTATAATGAGTTCTTTAAGGTAAGATGGCGCCTGCCCATTAAGGGCTTTGTAGGCGAGAAGAAGAATTTTAAATTCTATCCTGTGTTCTATAGGGAGCCAGTGTAAGGCAGCCAGAACAGGAGTAATGTGGTCCCTTTTCCTAACTCTGGTTAGTACACGAGCCGCAGCATTTGAATCAGCTGAAGCGACTTGATTGACTTCTTGGTACTCCCTGATAATAAAGAGTTACAATAATCCAGCCTAGAAGTAACAAATGCATGGATTAGTTTCTCTGCATCGTTTTGAGGCAAGATATGCCTGATTTTTGCAATGTTACGTAGATGGAAGTAGGCGGTCCTTGAAATTGATTTTATGTGGGCGTTAAAGGATAAATCCTGATCAAATATAACACCAAGATTCCTTACAGTCTCACTGGAGGCCAAATTAATGCCATCCATAGTTAGTATGTCTTTAGATAATTTGTTTCGTAGATTCTTCGGGCCAAGTACAATAACTTCAGTTTTGGTCGTGTTTAACATCAAAAAGTTTAAGGTCATCCACGTTTTTAAGTCCTTAAGGCAGTCTTGAATTGTATTTAGATGATTAATTTCATCAGGCTTGATTGATAAATATAGTTGAGTATCATCCGCATAACAATGAAAGTTTACAGAATGATTCCTTATAATATTGCCTAACGGAAGCATATATAATGTGAACAAAATAGGTCCGAGCACTGAGCCCTGTGGCACTCCATGGCTAACTTTGGTTAACCTGAGTGTATTCCCTCTCTCTCTCCTGCAGATGGTTTTCTGTGGCGTCATTACAGGGGACGCCTGCTCAGAGTTGTAAAAAGTGACGAGGAGGTGAAGGAAATTATGATCCGTTTCCACGACAACAACAACCACGTCGGTAGGATTAAAGTAGTAAAGGATATAATGGTGAGTTCATAGGATATCATCAGAGCTGGGAAGTAACTAAGTACATTTACTCTGTACTTAAGTACAATTTAGAGATACTTGTACTTTACTTGAGTATTTCAATGTTTTGCTACTGTGTACTTCTTCTCCTCTACAGTTCAGAGGTACATGGTGTACTTTTCCTCCACTACATGTATTTATACCTTTAGTTACTTCACAGATGTGGATGAATGATGGTAAATCTAATCAAGTGTTGGATCAGACTTTAGTTCCACCTGGAGTAAATCCACCAGCTACCCTGCAGTCTACAAAGTACTTCAGACTAGCTGCACCTCCACCAGCTACCCTGCAGTCTACAAAGTACTTCAGACAAGCTGCACCTTCACCAGCTACCCTGCAGTCTACAAAGTACTTCAGACTAGCTGCACCTCCACCAGCTACCCTGCAGTCTACAAAGTACTTCAGACTAGCTGCACCTTCACCAGCTACCCTGCAGTCTACAAAGTACTTCAGACTAGCCTGCACCTCCACCAGCTACCCTGCAGTCTACAAAGTACTTCAGACTAGCTGCACCTTCACCAGCTACCCTGCAGTCTACAAAGTACTTCAGACTAGCTGCACCTTCACCAGCTACCCTGCAGTATACAAAGTACTTTCATGATCAATCATTATAAAACATATCAGATATATTATTCTGAAATGGACCGATCTGCACAACGACTACTTTTACTGTCTTTCACTATATTTTGATGAGAATACTTTTCTACTTTCACTTGAGGAACATTTTGAATGCAGGACTTTTACTGTAACAGAGTATTCCTACACTCTGGTACTTCTACTTTTACTCAAGTACAAGATCAGAGTACTTCTACTTTTACTCAAGTACAAGATCTGAGTACTTCTACTTTGACTCAAGTACAAGATCTGAGTACTTCTACTTTGACTCAAGTACAAGATCTGAGTACTTTTACTTTTACTAAAGTACAAGATCTAAGTACTTCTACTTTTACTCAAGTACAAGATCTGAGTACTTCTACTTTTACTCAAGTACAAAGATCTGAGTACTTCTACTTTGACTCAAGTACAAGATCTGAGTACTTCTACTTTGACTCAAGTACAAGATCTGAGTACTTTTACTTTTACTAAAGTACAAGATCTAAGTACTTCTACTTTTACTCAAGTACAAGATCTGAGTACTTCTACTTTTACTAAAGTACAAGATCTGAGTACTCCTACTTTTACTCAAGTAGAAGATCTGAGTACTTCTACTTTTAGTCAGGTACAACATCTGAGTACTTATACTTTTACACAAGTACAAGAATCTGAGTACTACTACTTTACTCAAGTACAAGATCTGAGTACTTCTACGTTTACTCAAGTACAAGATCTGAGTACTTCTACTTTTACTCAAGTACAAGATCTGAGTACTTCTACTTTTACTAAAGTACAAGATCTGAGTACTCCTACTTTTACTCAAGTAGAAGATCTGAGTACTTCTACTTTTAGTCAGGTACAACATCTGAGTACTTCTACTTTACACAAGTACAAGATCTGAGTACTTCTACTTTTATTCAAGTACAAGATCTGAGTACTTCCACTTTTACTCAAGTACAAGATCTGAGTACTTCTACTTTTACTCAAGTACAAGATCTGAGTACTTCTACTTTTACTAAAGTACGAGATCTGAGTACTTCTACTTTTACTAAAGTACAAGATCTGAGTACTTCTACTTTACTCAAGTTGAAGATCTGAGTACTTCTACTTTTACTCAAGAACAAGATCTGAGTACTTCTACTTTTACTAAAGTACGAGATCTGAGTACTTCTACTTTTACTAAAGTACAAGATCTGAGTACTTCTACTTTTACTCAAGTTGAAGATCTGAGTACTTCTACTTTACTCAAGTACAAGATCTGAGTACTTCTACTTTTACTCAAGAACAAGACCTGAGTACTTCTACTTTTACTCAAGTACAAGATCTGAGTACTTCTACTTTTACTCAAGAACAAGATCTGAGTACTTCTACTTTTACTCAAGTACAAGATCTGAGTACTTCTCCCACCTATGGATATCCTTCTGATCAACAGAACAAATAGTTTAGGATAATATGGTAAACAGAAGTTCTTAAAATGACCGGTTCTTCCTCTGTTCTTGCAGCTGATGTTTTACTGGGTTGGAGTGACGGAGGTCGCGAAGGCCTGGATCAATAAGTGTGAATTTTGTCAGAACCGAGTTCTTCCAGAAACCAAAAAACCCTTGGTCCAGTTCTGCTTTGTCTACGGCTGCGAATCCTCCAGCTCCATCTACCCCGAGCTCAGCTTCCACAGGTAAACACCACCTTCACACAGATGTTAGGAATGATCTGAACAGCAGTTGGTCAGTGTTAGAAAGATCTCTCTGGTTCCCGGCTTGAGCTTCAGGCTGCAGCCACACGAGAACGAACCGAAATCGTCTTCCATCCACTCGCAGTAGGCACCAGAAACGTGTCCGTTCACACGAGACCGCTCGAAAGCGCTGGAGACGCTGTGGTACAAATGCCGGGCCTGTAAGTGGCGCTGTACTTCCGCCACGAAAGACACCAAAAGCAGATGGCGTTTTCTCAAAATTACGACTTTTTCTCAAAATTATGACTTTTTTCTCAAAATCACAAAATTATGACTTTTCTCAAAATCACAAAATTCGGATTAGAATACCTAAAAATGTTAATAATCCCTGGTCCCCGGCTTGAGCTTCAGCCTCAGGATCCATGTGTCTGGGATCCTCTCCAGAATGGAAGTAGTCATCACATACAGAGACTAGTTCCTGAGCAGTGTCCTTCACATGCTACTACTACTACTACTACTACTACTACTACTACTACTACTACT
>NW_027263212.1:7500-35000 GCF_902827115.2 Pseudochaenichthys georgianus
CTACTGCTACTACTACTACTACTACACTACTATACAACTACTACTATTACTATTACACTACTACTACTACTACTACTTACACAACTACTACTATTATACTACTACTACTACTACTTACACAACTACTACTACTACTACTACTACTTACACAATTACTACTACTACTACTACTACTACTACTACTTACACAACTACTACTACTACTTACACAACAACTACTACTACTACTACTACTACTACTACTACTTACACAACTACTACTATTACACTACTACTACTACTTACACACTACTACTACTACTACTACTACTACTACTACTTACACAACTACTACTTACACAACTACTACTATTACACTACTACTACTTACACAACTACTACTACTACTCTACTACTACTACTACTTACACAACTACTACTACTACTACTACTACTACTACTACTACTACTACTACTGCTGCTGCTACTACTACTACTACTACTACTACTACTACTACTACTACTACTACTACTGCTGCTACTACTACTACTACTACTACTACTACACTACTACTACTACTACTACTACTACTACTACTACTGCTACTACTACTACTACTACTACTACATCCATGTGTCTGGGATCCTCTCCAGAAGGGAGTCATCACATACAGAGACTAGTTCCTTCACAGTGTCCTTCACATGCTGATATCAAGAGAGGGAGTCACACGGTCACAAGATGGAGGAACAGAAAGCAGTCTTCAATGTTCAGATTAGCTCCACGTCAGAAATGAGCATGCTTGATGTCTCTCTCCATAGAGGCTGAGTCATCATGTTCATCACATAGCTATCATCTGCCTCAAGCAGTCCTGATGCTCTTCTGTGTCATCTCACATCCTGCCATGTTCACAGCTACACTTGATACCCTTGTTAGCATGCTACTCTCATGCTGGAAGTATTTTCCCAACAGTCAGCCAATCTAAGAGATCTGAAGTTCCCTCTGTTCAGGTATCTTAAAGGTTCATCTCTGCAGGTTTCCAGAGATAAAGACATCCGGCAGAGATGGCTGTCGGTGGCTCAGAGAGATGAGAGCTCTCTGAGGTCGAACTCTTTTCTCTGCTCCAAACACTTTGAGCCGTCCTGCTTCACGCTGAGCGACGAGGTTCGGCTGACTCTATCACCTGGCGCCGTGCCGACCATCGTCCCAGAGACAGGGCAGGAGGACCAGGTGACACAGCGCAAGACGCACGTTACTAATAATATTGCACATGTTATAAAGCTTATACGTTTCGCTGTGCATAAATCATCAATGGCCGCCTATTTGAATCTGGCGTCCTTCTTGATTTCCAGGTCCCGTCAGAGGAGGACTTCCTGTTCTCTCACAGCCTGGAAGACCCCTTCTCCAAAAGCTCTTCTCCTCCTCCTTCCCCCATGGGGCTGCAGGAGCATCAGTACTGCCTCCAGGACCCAGAGCCCACAGAGACGGAGCTGAAGAGGAGGTTCCTCAACGAGTCCAGCTTCAAGGTGTTCAACCACATCGCCAGGTACATCCCACGACCCCTTTGAAGTGTTGCAAGATGCATTTTGTTCTGATTGAATTCAATGTTTTCGTTGCGTCCTGCAGGTATCTGAGCCACAGAATCTTACCCATGCAAAACAGGAAAGGCATAAGTAGTTTGAAAAGGATGACCAACCGCTTTGCGCTAAAGGGTGAGTAGAAAGAGTGATGACACTTATTTAATCCGTCGATCCTCAATTAACCAGATTATAGACTTAAGATAAATGACTTAAGAAGCAGAGGTGGGAAGTATTCGAGTACAAATACCTCGTTACTGTACTTAAGTACATGTTTCTGGTATCAGTACTTTACTCCACTACTTATTTTTCTGACACTTTTTTCTACTTCTTACATGTTGAAAAACCAATACCTGTACTTTCTACTTCTTACATGTTGAAACCCAAATACCTGTACTTTCTACTTCTTCACATGTTGAACTCAAATACCTGTACTTTCTACTTCTACATGTTGAACAAATACCTGTACTTTCTACTTCTTACATGTTGAACCCAAATACCTGTACTTTCTACTTCTTACATTTGAACTCAAAATACCTGTACTTCTACTTCTTCAACCGTTGAACCCAACTACCTGTACTTTCTACTTCTTACATGTTGAACACAAATACCTGTACTTTCTACTTCTTACATGTTGAACCCAAATACCTGTACTTTCTACTTCTTACATGTTGAACTCAAATACCTGTACCTTTCTACTTCACTCATGTTGAACCAAATACCTGTACTTTCTACTTTCTCTACATGTTGAATCAAATACCTGTACTTTCTACTTCTCACATGTTGAACTCAAATACCTGTACTTTCTACTTCTCACATGTTGAACTCAAATACCTGTACTTTCTACTTCTTACATGTTGAACCCAAATACCTGTACTTTCTACTTCTCTCATGTTGAACTCAAATACCTGTACTTTCTACTTTTCTTACATGTTGAACTCAAATACCTGTACTTTCTACTTCTAACATGTTGAACCCAAATACCTGTACTTTTCTACTTCTTCACATGTTGAACCAAATACCTGTACTTTCTACTTCACATGTTGAACCAAATACCTGTACTTTCTACTTCTTACATGTTGAACTCAAATACCTGTACTTTCTACTTCTCACATGTTGAACTCAAATACCTGTACTTTCTACTTCTTCATGTTGAACTCAAATACCTGTACTTTCTACTTCTTACATGTTGAACTCAAATACCTGTACTTTCTATTCTACTTCTTACTGTTGAACTCAAATACCTGTACTTTCTACTTCTTACATGTTGAACCAAATACCTGTACTTTCTACTTCTTACATGTTGAACTCAAATACCTGTACTTTCTACTTCTCACATGTTGAACTCAAATACCTGTACTTTCTACTTCTTACATGTTGAACTCAAATACCTGTACTTTCTACTTCTTCATGTTGAACTCAAATACCTGTACTTTCTACTTCTCACATGTTGAACCAAATACCTGTACTTTCTACTTCTTACATGTTGAACTCAAATACCTGTACTTTCTACTTCTTCTTTACTTTCTACTTCTACATGTTGAACTCAAATACCTGTACTTTCTACTTCTTCATGTTGAACTCAAATACCTGTACTTTCTACTTCTTACATGTTGAACCAAATACCTGTACTTTCTACTTCTCTGTCCTACCTGTCTTTCTACTTCTCATGTTGAACCAAATACCTGTACTTTCTACTTCTTACATGTTGAACTCAAATACCTGTACTTTCTACTTCTTACATGTTGAACTCAAATACCTGTACTTTCTACTTCTCCATGTTGAACACAAATACCTGTACTTTCTACTTCTTACATGTTGAACTCAAATACCTGTACTTTCTACTTCTTACATGTTGAACTCAAATACCTGTACTTTCTACTTCTTACATGTTGAACTCAAATACCTGTACTTTCTACTTCTTACATGTTGAACAAATACCTGTACTTTCTACTTCTTACATGTTGAACCAAATACCTGTACTTTCTACTTCTCACATGTTGAACTCAAATACCTGTACTTTCTACTTCTTACATGTTGAACTCAAATACCTGTACTTTCTACTTCTCACATGTTGAACTCAAATACCTGTACTTTCTACTTCTTACATGTTGAACTCAAATACCTGTACTTTCTACTTCTTACATGTTGAACTCAAATACCTGTACTTTCTACTTCTTCATGTTGAAGTCAAATACCTGTACTTTCTACTTCTTACATGTTGAACCAAATACCTGTACTTTCTACTTCTTACATGTTGAACTCAAATACCTGTACTTTCTACTTCTCTCATGTTGAACTCAAATACCTGTACTTTCTACTTCTCTCATGTTGAACCCAAATACCTGTACTTTCTACTTCTCACATGTTGAACTCAAATACCTGTACTTTCTACTTCTTAAATGTTGAACCCAAATACCTGTACTTTCTACTTCTCTCATGTTGAACTCAAATACCTGTACTTTCTACTTCTTACATGTTGAACTCAAATACCTGTACTTTCTACTTCTTACATGTTGAACTCAAATACCTGTACTTTATACTTCTTACATGTTGAACTCAAATACCTGTACTTTCTACTTCTCTCATGTTGAACTCAATACCTGTACTTTCTACTTCTTACATGTTGAACTCAAATACCTGTACTTTCTACTTCTCTCATGTTGAACTCAAATACCTGTACTTTCTACTTCTCACATGTTGAACTCAAATACCTGTACTTTATACTTCTTACATGTTGAACTCAAATACCTGTACTTTCTACTTCTCTCATGTTGAACTCAAATACCTGTACTTTCTACTTCTCTCATGTTGAACTCAAATACCTGTACTTTCTACTTCTCACATGTTGAACTCAAATACCTGTACTTTCTACTTCTTACATGTTGAACTCAAATACCTGTACTTTCTACTTCTTACATGTTGAACTCAAATACCTGTACTTTCTACTTCTCACATGTTGAACTCAAATACCTGTACTTTCTACTTCTCACATGTTGAACCCAAATACCTGTACTTTATACTTCTTACATGTTGAACTCAAATACCTGTACTTTCTACTTCTTACATGTTGAACTCAAATACCTGTACTTTCTACTTCTCACATGTTGAACTCAAATACCTGTACTTTCTACTTCTCACATGTTGATCTCAAATACCTGTACTTTCTACTTCTTACATGTTGAACCCAAATACCTGTACTTTCTACTTCTTACATGTTGAACACAAATACCTGTACTTTCTACTTCTCTCATGTTGAACTCAAATACCTGTACTTTCTACTTCTCTCATGTTGAACTCAAATACCTGTACTTTCTACTTCTCTCATGTTGAACTCAAATACCTGTACTTTCTACTTCTCTCATGTTGAACTCAAATACCTGTACTTTCTACTTCTTACATGTTGAACCCAAATACCTGTACTTTCTACTTCTTACATGTTGAACACAAATACCTGTACTTTCTACTTCTCTCATGTTGAACTCAAATACCTGTACTTTCTACTTCTCTCATGTTGAACTCAAATACCTGTACTTTCTACTTCTCACATGTTGAACTCAAATACCTGTACTTTCTACTTCTCACATGTTGAACTCAAATACCTGTACTTTCTACTTCTCTCATTCTCCAAACAGCTGGTTCCTTTAGTCTGAATGTGTGTTGGGGCGTGGTCATTATTCTTTAGAGTCACTGCGTGCCTATTGGTTGGAACACGATCCGTGTATCCATCACTTCCTGGTCTTCTCTAAAGAAGAGGGACCAATGGAAACGTTGTCATGTTGCCGTTGGTCACCATGGAAACATTCATTAGCTAACAATGACATTATTGTTCTATTGATATAAAGGGAGGTCAGGTACTCTTTAAAGCAGCTGCTAGCTATGGGTACTTTCTAATGAAGGACACTTCAAAGCCTCTTTACTTTGACTTGAGTAAAGAAGTTTAGTCAGTACTTCTACTTTCACCAGAGTATTTTTAAACAGGAGTATCTGTACTTCTACTTGAGTACAGGATGTGTGTACTTCTACTTGAGTACAGGATGTGTGTACTTCTTGAGTACATGATGTGTGTACTTCTACTTGAGTACAGGATGTGTGTACTTCTACTCGAGTAAAGGATGCGTGTACTTCTACTTGAGTAAGGGATGTGTGTACTTCTACTTGAGTACAGGATGTGTGTACTTCTACTCGAGTAAAGGATGCGTGTACTTCTACTTGAGTAAAAGATGTGTGTACTTCTACTTGAGTACAGGATGTGTGTACTTCTACTCGAGTAAAGGATGCGTGTACTTCTACTTGAGTAAGGGATGTGTGTACTTCTACTTGAGTAAGGGATGTGTGTACTTCTACTTGAGTAAAGGATGTGTGTACTTCTACTTGAGTACAGGATGTGTGTACTTCTTGAGTACAGGATGTGTGTACTTCTACTTGAGTACAGGATGTGTGTACTTCTTGAGTACAGGATGTGTGTACTTCTACTTGAGTAAAGGATGTGTGTACTTCTACTTGAGTAAAGGATATGTGTACTTTTACTCTCTCTGCTTCAGTACTTGAGTAAATGTTACTCTCCTCTTCCTGTCAGAGGGTGCCGGTTCGATGCCCGGCTCTCTGACTGATGTCATTAGGACGGACGTCTCTCTGAGGGGCGTCGTCCTCGCTGCCGCCGTCCGCTTCAACGACCAATCGAACGACGCCTTCCTCTTCAAACCGTCCGCCATCCTCCGAGCGCAGCGGCAGGTACGCAACCAGGTCACATGACCTACACTTCCTGTCCCCTAGTCTTTAAACCGGCTCCTTGTCTCTGAAGTGGTCTTCACAGTCTATGGTTCTGATTCACTGGTCCAGTGTCTCTGAGGCTCTGGTCCTGTCTGTCTCTGAGGCTCTGGTCCTGTCTGTCTCTGAGGTTCTGGTCCTGTCTGTCTCTGAGGCTCTGGTCCTGTGTCTCTGAGGTTCTGGTCCAGTCTGTCTCTGATTCACTGGTCCTGTGTCTCTGAGGTTCTGGTCCAGTGTCTCTGAGGTTCTGGTCCTGTGTCTCTGAGGTTCTGGTCCAGTGTCTCTGAGGCTCTGGTCCAGTGTCTCTGAGGTTCTGGTCCTGTCTGTCTCTGAGGCTCTGGTCCTGTCTGTCTCTGAGGCTCTGGTCCTGTCTGTCTCTGAGGCTCTGGTCCTGTCTGTCTCTGAGGCTCTGGTCCTGTCTGTCTCTGAGGTTCTGGTCCAGTGTCTCTGAGGCTCTGGTCCAGTGTCTCTGAGGTTCTGGTCCAGTATCTCTGAGGTTCTGGTCCTGTCTGTCTCTGAGGCTCTGGTCCAGTGTCTCTGAGGTTCTGGTCCAGTGTCTCTGAGGCTCTGGTCCTGTCTGTCTCTGAGGTTCTGGTCCAGTGTCTCTGAGGTTCTGGTCCAGTGTCTCTGAGGTTCTGGTCCTGTGTCTCTGAGGTTCTGCTCCTGTCTGTCTCTGAGGCTCTGGTCCTGTCTGTCTCTGAGGTTCTGGTCCAGTGTCTCTGAGGCTCTGGTCCAGTGTCTCTGAGGTTCTGGTCCAGTGTCTCTGAGGTTCTGGTCCTGTCTGTCTCTGAGGCTCTGGTCCAGTGTCTCTGAGGTTCTGGTCCTGTCTGTCTCTGAGGCTCTGGTCCTGTCTGTCTCTGAGGCTCTGGTCCTGTCTGTCTCTGAGGTTCTGGTCCAGTGTCTCTGAGGCTCTGGTCCAGTGTCTCTGAGGTTCTGGTCCAGTGTCTCTGAGGTTCTGGTCCTGTCTGTCTCTGAGGCTCTGGTCCAGTGTCTCTGAGGTTCTGGTCCTGTCTGTCTCTGAGGCTCTGGTCCTGTCTGTCTCTGAGGCTCTGGTCCAGTGTCTCTGAGGTTCTGGTCCTGTCTGTCTCTGAGGCTCTGGTCCTGTCTGTCTCTGAGGCTCTGGTCCAGTGTCTCTGAGGTTCTGGTCCAGTGTCTCTGAGGTTCTGGTGCTGTCTGTCTCTGAGGTTCTGGTCCTGTGTCTCTGAGGTTCTGGTCCAGTGTCTCTGAGGCTCTGGTCCAGTGTCTCTGAGGCTCTGGTCCAGTGTCTCTGAGGTTCTGGTCCAGTGTCTCTGAGGCTCTGGTCCAGTGTCTCTGAGGTTCTGGTCCTGTCTGTCTCTGAGGCTCTGGTCCAGTGTCTCTGAGGCTCTGGTCCAGTGTCTCTGAGGTTCTGGTCCAGTGTCTCTGAGGTTCTGGTCCTGTCTGTCTCTGAGGCTCTGGTCCTGTCTGTCTCTGAGGTTCTGGTCCTGTGGCTCTGAGGCTCTGGTCCAGTGTCTCTGAGGCTCTGGTCCTGTCTGTCTCTGAGGTTCTGGTCCTGTGTCTCTGAGGTTCTGGTCCAGTGTCTCTGAGGCTCTGGTCCAGTGTCTCTGAGGTTCTGGTCCTGTGTCTCTGAGGTTCTGGTCCAGTGTCTCTGAGGCTCTGGTCCAGTGTCTCTGAGGTTCTGGTCCTGTCTGTCTCTGAGGCTCTGGTCCTGTCTGTCTCTGAGGTTCTGGTCCTGTGTCTCTGAGGTTCTGGTCCTGTGTCTCTGAGGCTCTGGTCCAGTGTCTCTGAGGTTCTGGTCCTGTGTCTCTGAGGCTCTGGTCCAGTGTCTCTGAGGCTCTTGTCCAGTGTCTCTGAGGCTCTGGTCCAGTGTCTCTGAGGTTCTGGTCCAGTGTCTCTGAGGTTCTGGTCCTGTGTCTCTGAGGCTCTGGTCCAGTGTCTCTGAGGCTCTTGTCCAGTGTCTCTGAGGCTCTGGTCCAGTGTCTCTGAGGCTCTTGTCCAGTGTCTCTGAGGCTCTGGTCCAGTGTCTCTGAGGTTCTGGTCCTGTGTCTCTGAGGTTCTGGTCCAGTGTCTCTGAGGCTCTGGTCCAGTGTCTCTGAGGTTCTGGTCCTGTCTGTCTCTGAGGCTCTGGTCCTGTCTGTCTCTGAGGTTCTGGTCCTGTGTCTCTGAGGTTCTGGTCCTGTGTCTCTGAGGTTCTGGTCCTGTGTCTCTGAGGCTCTGGTCCAGTGTCTCTGAGGTTCTGGTCCTGTGTCTCTGAGGCTCTGGTCCAGTGTCTCTGAGGCTCTTGTCCAGTGTCTCTGAGGCTCTGGTCCAGTGTCTCTGAGGTTCTGGTCCAGTGTCTCTGAGGTTCTGGTCCAGTGTCTCTGAGGCTCTTGTCCAGTGTCTCTGAGGCTCTGGTCCAGTGTCTCTGAGGCTCTGGTCCAGTATCTCTGAGGCTCTGGTCCAGTGTCTCTGAGGTTCTGGTCCAGTGTCTCTGAGGCTCTGGTCCAGTGTCTCTGAGGTTCTGGTCCTGTCTGTCTCTGAGGCTCTGGTCCTGTCTGTCTCTGAGGTTCTGGTCCTGTGTCTCTGAGGTTCTGGTCCTGTGTCTCTGAGGCTCTGGTCCAGTGTCTCTGAGGTTCTGGTCCTGTGTCTCTGAGGCTCTGGTCCAGTGTCTCTGAGGCTCTTGTCCAGTGTCTCTGAGGCTCTGGTCCAGTGTCTCTGAGGTTCTGGTCCAGTGTCTCTGAGGTTCTGGTCCTGTGTCTCTGAGGCTCTGGTCCAGTGTCTCTGAGGCTCTTGTCCAGTGTCTCTGAGGCTCTGGTCCAGTGTCTCTGAGGCTCTTGTCCAGTGTCTCTGAGGCTCTGGTCCAGTGTCTCTGAGGTTCTGGTCCTGTGTCTCTGAGGTTCTGGTCCAGTGTCTCTGAGGCTCTGGTCCAGTGTCTCTGAGGTTCTGGTCCTGTCTGTCTCTGAGGCTCTGGTCCTGTCTGTCTCTGAGGTTCTGGTCCTGTGTCTCTGAGGTTCTGGTCCTGTGTCTCTGAGGCTCTGGTCCAGTGTCTCTGAGGTTCTGGTCCTGTGTCTCTGAGGCTCTGGTCCAGTGTCTCTGAGGCTCTTGTCCAGTGTCTCTGAGGTTCTGGTCCAGTGTCTCTGAGGTTCTGGTCCAGTGTCTCTGAGGCTCTTGTCCAGTGTCTCTGAGGCTCTGGTCCAGTGTCTCTGAGGCTCTGGTCCAGTGTCTCTGAGGCTCTGGTCCAGTGTCTCTGAGGCTCTGGTCCAGTGTCTCTGAGGTTCTGGTCCAGTGTCTCTGAGGCTCTGGTCCAGTTTCTCTGAGGCTCTGGTCCAGTGTCTCTGAGGTTCTGGTCCAGTGTCTCCGAGGCTCTGGTCCAGTGTCTCTGAGGCTCTGGTCCAGTGTCTCTGAGGTTCTGGTCCAGTGTCTCTGTGGTTCTGGTCCTGTCTGTCTCTGAGGCTCTGGTCCTGTCTGGCTCTGGTCCTGTGTCTCTGAGGTTCTGGTCCTGTGTCTCTGAGGCTCTGGTCCAGTGTCTCTGAGGCTCTGGTCCAGTGTCTCTGAGGTTCTGGTCCTGTCTGTCTCTGAGGTTCTGGTCCTGTGTCTCTGAGGTTCTGGTCCTGTGTCTCTGAGGCTCTGGTCCAGTGTCTCTGAGGCTCTGGTCCAGTGTCTCTGAGGTTCTGGTCCAGTGTGTCTGAGGTTCTGGTCCAGTGTGTCTGAGGTTCTGGTCCAGTGTGTCTGAGGTTCTGGTCCAGTGTCTGAGGCTCTGGTCCAGTGTCTCTGAGGCTCTGGTCCAGTGTCTCTGAGGCTCTGGTCCAGTTTCTATGAGGCTCTGGTCCAGTTTCTCTGAGGCTCTGGTCCAGTGTCTCTGAGGTTCTGGTCCAGTGTCTCTGAGGTTCTGGTCCTGTCTGTCTCTGAGGCTCTGGTCCTGTCTGGTCCTGTGTCTCTGAGGTTCTGGTCCTGTGTCTCTGAGGCTCTGGTCCAGTGTCTCTGAGGCTCTGGTCCAGTGTCTCTGAGGTTCTGGTCCTGTCTGTCTCTGAGGTTCTGGTCCAGTGTCTCTGAGGTTCTTGTCCTGTGTCTCTGAGGCTCTGGTCCTGTCTGTCTCTGAGGCTCTGGTCCAGTGTCTCTGAGGCTCTGGTCCAGTGTCTCTGAGGTTCTGGTCCAGTGTCTCTGAGGTTCTGGTCCAGTGTCTCTGAGGCTCTGGTCCAGTGTCTCTGAGGCTCTGGTCCAGTGTCTCTGAGGTTCTGGTCCAGTGTCTCTGAGGTTCTCTGAGGCTCTGGTCCAGTGTCTCTGAGGCTCTGGTCCAGTGTCTCTGAGGTTCTGGTCCAGTGTCTCTGAGGCTCTGGTCCAGTGTCTCTGAGGCTCTGGTCCAGTGTCTCTGAGGCTCTGGTCCAGTGTCTCTGAGGTTCTGGTCCAGTGTCTCTGAGGCTCTGGTCCAGTGTCTCTGAGGCTCTGGTCCAGTGTCTCTGAGGTTCTGGTCCAGTGTCTCTGAGGTTCTCTGAGGCTCTGGTCCAGTGTCTCTGAGGCTCTGGTCCAGTGTCTCTGAGGTTCTGGTCCTGTGTCTCTCAGGTTCTGGTCCAGTGTCTCTCAGGTTCTGGTCCAGTGTCTCTGAGGTTCTGGTCCAGTGTCTCTGAGGCTCTGGTCCAGTGTCTCTGAGGCTCTGGTCCAGTGTCTCTGAGGTTCTGGTCCAGTGTCTCTGAGGTTCTGGTCCAGTGTCTCTGAGGTTCTGGTCCAGTGTCTCTGAGGTTCTCTGAGGCTCTGGTCCAGTGTCTCTGAGGTTCTCTGAGGCTCTGGTCCAGTGTCTCTGAGGTTCTGGTCCAGTGTCTCTGAGGTTCTCTGAGGCTCTGGTCCAGTGTCTCTGGTCCAGTGTCTCTGAGGTTCTGGTCCAGTGTCTCTGAGGCTCTGGTCCTGTCTGTCTCTGAGGTTCTGGTCCTGTGTCTCTGAGGCTCTGGTCCAGTGTCTCTGAGGCTCTGGTCCAGTGTCTCTGAGGTTCTGGTCCTGTCTGTCTCTGAGGTTCTGGTCCTGTGTCTCTGAGGTTCTTGTCCAGTGTCTCTGAGGCTCTGGTCCAGTGTCTCTGAGGCTCTGGTCCAGTGTCTCTGAGGTTCTGGTCCTGTCTGTCTCTGAGGTTCTGGTCCTGTGTCTCTGAGGCTCTGGTCCAGTGTCTCTGAGGCTCTGGTCCAGTGTCTCTGAGGTTCTGGTCCTGTGTCTCTGAGGCTCTGGTCCAGTGTCTCTGAGGCTCTGGTCCAGTGTCTCTGAGGTTCTGGTCCTGTCTGTCTCTGAGGTTCTGGTCCTGTGTCTCTGAGGCTCTGGTCCAGTGTCTCTGAGGCTCTGGTCCAGTGTCTCTGAGGCTCTGGTCCTGTCTGTCTCTGAGGTTCTGGTCCAGTGTGTCTGAGGTTCTGGTCCAGTGTCTCTGAGGCTCTGGTCCAGTGTCTCTGAGGTTCTGGTCCAGTGTGTCTGAGGTTCTGGTCCAGTGTCTCTGAGGCTCTGGTCCTGTGTCTCTGAGGCTCTGGTCCTGTGTCTCTGAGGCTCTGGTCCTGTCTGTCTCTGAGGCTCTGGTCCAGTGTCTCTGAGGCTCTGGTCCAGTGTCTCTGAGGCTCTGGTCCAGTGTCTCTGAGGTTCTGGTCCAGTGTCTCTGAGGTTCTGGTCCAGTGTCTCTGAGGTTCTGGTCCAGTGTCTCTGAGGCTCTGGTCCAGTGTCTCTGAGGCTCTGGTCCAGTGTCTCTGAGGTTCTCTGAGGCTCTGGTCCAGTGTCTCTGAGGCTCTGGTCCAGTGTCTCTGAGGTTCTCTGAGGCTCTGGTCCAGTGTCTCTGAGGCTCTGGTCCAGTGTCTCTGAGGTGCTGGTCCAGTGTCTCTGAGGCTCTGGTCCAGTGTCTCTGAGGTTCTCTGAGGCTCTGGTCCAGTGTCTCTGAGGTTCTGGTCCTGTGTCTCTGAGGCTCTGGTCCAGTGTCTCTCAGGTTCTGGTCCAGTGTCTCTGAGGTTCTGGTCCAGTGTCTCTGAGGTTCTGGTCCAGTGTCTCTGAGGCTCTGGTCCAGTGTCTCTGAGGTTCTGGTCCAGTGTCTCTGAGGTTCTGGTCCAGTGTCTCTGAGGTTCTGGTCCAGTGTCTCTGAGGCTCTGGTCCAGTGTCTCTGAGGTTCTCTGAGGCTCTGGTCCAGTGTCTCTGAGGTTCTGGTCCAGTGTCTCTGAGGTTCTCTGAGGCTCTGGTCCAGTGTCTCTGAGGTTCTGGTCCAGTGTCTCTGAGGTTCTGGTCCAGTGTCTCTGAGGCTCTGGTCCAGTGTCTCTGAGGCTCTGGTCCAGTGTCTGAGGTTCTGGTCCAGTGTCTCTGAGGCTCTGGTCCAGTGTCTCTGAGGTTCTGGTCCTGTGTCTCTGAGGCTCTGGTCCAGTGTCTCTCAGGTTCTGGTCCAGTGTCTCTGAGGCTCTGGTCCAGTGTCTCTGAGGTTCTGGTCCAGTGTCTCTGAGGTTCTCTGAGGCTCTGGTCCTGTGTCTCTGAGGCTCTGGTCCAGTGTCTCTCAGGTTCTGGTCCAGTGTCTCTGAGGCTCTGGTCCAGTGTCTCTCAGGTTCTGGTCCAGTGTCTCTGAGGCTCTGGTCCAGTGTCTCTGAGGTTCTCTGAGGCTCTGGTCCTGTGTCTCTGAGGCTCTGGTCCAGTGTCTCTCAGGTTCTGGTCCAGTGTCTCTCAGGTTCTGGTCCAGTGTCTCTGAGGTTCTGGTCCTGTGTCTCTGAGGCTCTGGTCCAGTGTCTCTCAGGTTCTGGTCCAGTGTCTCTGAGGCTCTGGTCCAGTGTCTCTGAGGTTCTGGTCCAGTGTCTCTGAGGTTCTCTGAGGCTCTGGTCCTGTGTCTCTGAGGCTCTGGTCCAGTGTCTCTCAGGTTCTGGTCCAGTGTCTCTGAGGCTCTGGTCCAGTGTCTCTCAGGTTCTGGTCCAGTGTCTCTGAGGCTCTGGTCCAGTGTCTCTGAGGTTCTGGTCCTGTGTCTCTGAGGCTCTGGTCCAGTGTCTCTCAGGTTCTGGTCCAGTGTCTCTGAGGCTCTGGTCCAGTGTCTCTGAGGTTCTGGTCCAGTGTCTCTGAGGTTCTCTGAGGCTCTGGTCCAGTGTCTCTCAGGTTCTGGTCCAGTGTCTCTGAGGCTCTGGTCCAGTGTCTCTGAGGCTCTGGTCCAGTGTCTCTGAGGTTCTCTGAGGCTCTGGTCCTGTGTCTCTGAGGCTCTGGTCCAGTGTCTCTCAGGTTCTGGTCCAGTGTCTCTGAGGCTCTGGTCCAGTGTCTCTGAGGTTCTCTGAGGCTCTGGTCCTGTGTCTCTGAGGCTCTGGTCCAGTGTCTCTCAGGTTCTGGTCCAGTGTCTCTGAGGTTCTGGTCCAGTGTCTCTGAGGTTCTGGTCCAGTGTCTCTCAGGTTCTGGTCCAGTGTCTCTGAGGCTCTGGTCCAGTGTCTCTGAGGTTCTCTGAGGCTCTGGTCCTGTGTCTCTGAGGCTCTGGTCCTGTGTCTCTGAGGCTCTGGTCCAGTGTCTCTGAGGTTCTGGTCCAGTGTCTCTGAGGTTCTGGTCCAGTGTCTCTGAGGTTCTGGTCCCGTCTGTCTCTCAGGTGGTGAAGGGGCTTCGGTACGTCGTGGATTTGGAGATTTCCAGAACGCTGTGCCGGAAACGAGACCACAACCAGGATCTGTCCAGGTGTGACCTGCAGCCTGAGGGGTCCCTGAAGCAGGTGAGACATGTCCAACTCAAGGCCCGGGGGCCACATCCGGCCCGCGGCTTCACTTCCTGCGGCCCCACAAGAGCTTGCAAAGAATATAATATGTTTATTATACGGTTACATGCTACAGAAGCATAAACTACATTTCCCACAATGCATCTCAAATATGACTTTTCTCAGAATTTGCCTTTTTTTCTTCAAAATATGCATTTTTTTCATAGAATTCCGTTTTCTCAGAATTAGATTTTTATTTCAAAATGTCACTTCTATTTCTTTTTTCTCCAGAATTTGGCTTTTCTTTTTAAATCATTTTGGGACATACGCACTGAAGAGACTTGCCCTCGACTTCTGCTTTCAGACGTAGTTATTACCCTGTCCCATGATAATCCAATGCAGAGGCAATGATGTGATAGAATGCATTATTTTATATATATGATATATTTATATATGTATTTTTATATAGTCTTAAAGTTACAACCGGCCCTTTGAGTGCAGCCATAACGCTGATGTGGCCCGCGATGAAATGCAGTTTGACCCCCCGGTTTAGCGTCTCAGCTTCATTGGGAATGTCCCGTTGTGTCTTCCAGACGTTCGAGTGTCACACGGAGGTCTGGGTCGTCCCCTGGAGAAACGAGACCAGGACTCTGGAGATGGACTGTCAAACCTGATCTGTCCTCACCTGTCCTCATCCTCACCTGTCTCTCTCTAACCTGTCTCTCTCTCACCTGTCCTCATCCTCACCTGTCCTCATCCTCACCTGTCTCTCACTAACCTGTCTCTCTCTCACCTGTCCTCATCCTCACCTGTCCTCATCCTCACCTGTCTCTCACTAACCTGTCTCTCTCTCACCTGTCCTCATCCTCACCTCTCTCTCTCTCTCACACCTGTCTCTTTCTCACCTCTCTCTCTCTCTCTCACACCTGTCTCTCTCTAACCTGTCTCTCTCACCTGTCCTCATCCCTCACCTCTCTCTCTCACCTGTCTCTCTCACCTGTCCTCATCCTCACCTCTCTCTCTCACACCTGTCTCTTTCTCACCTCTCTCTCTCTCTCTCACCTGTCCTCATCCTCACCTCTCTCTCTCACCTGTCTCTCTCACCTGTCTCTCTCACCTGTCCTCATCCTCACCTCTCTCTCTCACCTGTCTCTCTCACCTGTCCTCATCCTCACCTCTCTCTCTCACCCACCTGTCCTCATCCTCACCTCTCTCTCTCACCTGTCTCTCTCACCTGTCTCTCTCATCCTCACCTCTCTCTCTCACCTGTCTCTCTCATCCTCACCTCTCTCTCTCTCTCTCACACCTGTCTCTCTCACCTGTCTCTCTCATCCTCACCTCTCTCTCTCTCACCTGTCTCTCTCATCCTCACCTCTCTCTCTCTCACCTGTCTCTCTCACCTGTCCTCATTCTCACCCTCACCTGTCTCTCTCTCTCACCTGTCTCTCTCACCTGTCCTCATTCTCACCCTCACCTGTCTCTCTCACCTGTCCTCATTCTCACCCTCACCTGTCCTCATTCTCACCCTCACCCCCTGTCCCCCCCCCCCCCCACCTGTCAGTCCAATAAAGCCCCTCCTCTCACAGCTGCTCGTCTCTTCTTTATCCCCTGCGCTCTGAGATATTAAAGAGGTCCTGTTCTTCTGTGGTGTGTCCATGAAGCGGGCGAGGCCCGGCGAGGCCCGACTATACCCTACGAAGCCGGGCGAGGCCCTGCAATGGAAATGCGCCATTAGTGTGTGTGTGAATATGGAGCACTCGCGCTCCTATTGGCTAGTGCTGCTAAGGGGCGGGACATCTTGAAGCGGTTGACCAATCACAACAGAGCAGAAATGTCTCTCTTATTGAACACACCACGGGACACTGTTGAGATCTGCATCAGGGTGAATACTTGAAAAGAAAGTTAATTATATTCTCGTGCAACCCGCGATGACAACGCTTCATATCTTCTATATTTACAGTCACAACAAAGTGGTTGGGTGTGAGGCCGATAAGAGGAGGCCGCCTCTCCCCTCTCGGGGGGGGGCCCCTGAGGGTCTCAAAGGTCCCGCCTCTCCCCTCTCGGGGGGGGGGGGGGGCCCTGAGGGTCTCAAAGGTCCCGCCTCTCCCCTCTCGGGGGGGGGGGGGGGCCCTGGGGGTCTCAAAGGTCCCCCCTCCCCCCTCTCGGGGGGGGGGGGGGGGGCCCCTGAGGGTCTCAAAGGTCCCGCCTCTCCCCTCTAGGGGGGGGGGGGGGGCCCTGAGGGTCTCAAAGGTCCCGCCTCTCCCCTCTCGGGGGGGGGGGGGGGCCCTGAGGGTCTCAAAGGTCCCGCCTCTCCCCTCTAGGGGGGGGGGGGGGGCCCTGAGGGTCTCAAAGGTCCCCGCCTCTCCCCTCTAGGGGGGGGGGGGGCCCTGAGGGTCTCAAAGGTCTTTGCTGACTGAGGGAATGAGTTGATCTGGTGAAAGAAAGCTTGAATGTGCTTTGTATTATCACCGGTCTCTTTCTGAGATGCCTCTAAAGGCTATCAGATTGAAACACGACTGAACTGGAAGATGAGATAAATGTGAAACTGAGTTAGTCTGCGTTGGAACATGACCTCAGTGTGGCGATAATGTGGTAGAGACAGAAGGTGCGTTAGTCTGGACCTCTTTCTCTTCAGATAACCTGATCCCACCTGTTGGACTGGGACACCTTAAAGACACCTGCTCTGCTCTCCGGCTTCAGAGGTGAGGCCGCACCTGCCTCTCTCTCTCAGGCAGGAGCCCACCTCTCACTGAGACCAGAGTCCTTCAGCAGAGCAGAGAGTCTGAGCTGAAGCAGCCGTTCATTGAACCGGGTCCTCAGGAGTCAGGAGAGTGAGATCTTGCTGACGTGGTGGATCTGAGCGGCGAACTCACATCGACTCAGTAACTTCGCTCAGTCATCACGTTTAGCTGAGGCTTTTCTCCAGAGCGACTCACAGTCAGTGCGTTCCACCAGGAAGACACAGAATCATAAAGTACATCAGGTTTCATAGAGCCAAACATCTCAAGTGCTGCTCAGCTGGCTTTAGAGGAGCCAGTCCTTTGTTAGTATATAAGTGCTTTGTTAGCAGTTCTATCCTCGAGGTGGAGTCGAGAGAGATGAGTGTTCAGTCTGGAAGGTGTGTGAGCTTTCTGCTGTCCTGATGTCAATGGGAGCTCGTTCCACCATCTTGGAGCCAGGACAGCAAACCCACGTGTTCCTGCTGATGGGAACTTGGGTCCCCCTCGCAGCGAGGGTGCAGCGAGTCGTCTGGCTGATGCAGAGCGGAGTGCACGTGCTGGGGTGCACGGTTTAACCATGTCCTGGATGTAGGAAGGGCCAGATCCATTCAGCATGGTACGCAAGCACCAGGGTCTGGAAGTGGATTCTAGCAGCTACCGGAAGCCAGTGGAGGGAGCGGAGGAGCGGGGGGGGAACATTCAGGAAGGATGAAGACGAGCCGCTGCATTCTGGGTGAGAGAGGTCGGAGGGTGCATGCAGGCAGACCAGCAGGAGGGAGCTGCAGTAGTCTAGTGAGGTGACGAGAGCCTGGACCAGAACCTGCTGGCTCTCTGGGTCAGCTGGGGACGCGTCCTCCTGATGCTGGAGAGCGTGGATCTGCAGCAGCGATGTTTGCAGTGAAGGACAGGTTGTTATCTGGGGTCTCAGAGTCCTTGCAGTCTGAGTCGGGGAGACAGCAGAGGGGCCGATGCTGATAGTCAGGTCAAGAGAGGACAATATTTACCCTGAAGGAAAAGCAGTTCAGTTTTGGCTGGGTCTCTGAGCGGGGACACATCACTGGGACACATCACAGAGACACATGGGACACATCACAGAGACACATGGGACACATCCCAGAGACACATGGGACACATCCCAGAGACACATGGGACACATCCCAGAGACACATCGGACACATCCCAGAGACACATCACAGAGACACATGGGACACATCACAGAGACACATGGGACACATCGCAGAGACACATGGGACACATCGCAGAGACACATGGGACACATCCCAGAGACACATCACAGAGACACATGGGACACATCACAGAGACACATCGCAGAGACACATGGGACACATCGCAGAGACACATGGGACACAACACAGAGACACATCCCAGGAGGATGTTGGTTTGTCGTGGATCCCTTTGGGGCCCCGTCTTAAGGGGGGGAGGCGCCATCTGGAGAGGGTCCATGCACCCCTCACCCTGCACGTACCCCACTGACATCCTCACCTCGTGCTTTACTGGTTTTGCACTCAATTAATTTGTTGATTTGAATGATTTGCTTAAATAAACATCTATTGTTAAACGTGGATCTGCTGTCTAGCTCACACACCTGAGACACAACACACGACACACGGATTAAATTAAAGGTTTTTATTTAAAAGAAGCTGCAACACACACACACACACACACACACACACACACACACACACACACCACACACACACACACACACACACACACACACACACACACACACACACACACACACACACACACACACACACACACACCACACACACACACACACACACACACACACACACACACACACACACACACACACACACACACACACACACACACACACACAGAGAGAGTGCAGCTCATCCTGAGAGGACGACATGCTAAATATCATGACTGCTAACATGCTAACGTGCTAACATCAGGGGTCATGCAGGCAGCAGGATGTCATAAGTAACGGAGGATGCACTTTAATAAACAACAACAAATGATCAGACGGTGAAGGCAGCATTAACGTTTCAAACGAAGCATGATTAAATATGGCTACACGGGTTAGCATAGCTCGCTACTGATAGCTACAATGCTAGCCAGCAGTTAGCATCTTAGTGCATGTTGTTCTCAGCAGGTCAGTGACATCACAGCCTCGGACACACCTGATTGGACAGAAGCTGAACACGCCTCGTTAGCATTAAAGAACAAGAAGAAGGTTCCTCTCGAGGTTCCTTTAACACTAGAACTGTTCCCTGACTTCAAACTACTCGGGAAGCAAAGCAGATACAAGCCCGACACACAGCTGCAGGAATGAGTCGGCATGTCGGAGAGATCCCATTGGACCAGAGATGCTGCCTTCAGGGTCGGGGGTAGGAATACGTAGTTGTGATTCTCAGGTCCTTGGCTCCCTCTGAGAGCCTGAGGAGGCGAGGAGCCCAAATGCTACTGAGCCGGAGTTTATCATTATCATTGGTCGAGCTCTTCCGGCGTCACATGCTGAGGTTTGTGTCGGGGGGGAACTTGCGCTTCTAAGTTATTGTGTTTGATTTTGTTTATTAAATATCTTCAACCTTCGGAGCTTCAGGATGGACTTCTCACTGGAACCGGGAATCGAGCCGCCGCGCGTCCACGACCCTCTGGACGCTCCCCTCTCTAGACCTGTGTGGGACGACACGAGAGCAACGTGATCACAGGGTACCAGCTGCAGCTGTGAGCATGGCAGGATGTGAGATGAAGAGCATCAGGCTGCTTGAGGCAGATGAAAGCTCTGTGATGGACATGATGACTCAGCCTCTGTGGAGAGAGGCATCAAGCATGCTCATTATGGAGAGAGGCACGAAGCATGCTCATTATGGAGAGAGGCATCAAGCATGCTCATTATGGAGAGAGACACCAAGCATGCTCATTATGGAGAGAGGCATCAAGCATGCTCATTATGGAGAGAGGCATCAAGCATGCTCATTATGGAGAGAGGCATCAAGCATGCTCATTATGGAGAGAGACACCAAGCATGCTCATTCCTGACGTGGAGCTAATCTGAAGTACACATTGAATACTGCTTTCTATTCCTCCATCTTGTGACTGTGTGACTCCCTCTCTTGATATCAGCATGTGAAGGACACTGTGAAGGACACTGTGAAGGACACTGTGAAGGAACTAGTCTCTGTATGTGATGACTCCTTCCCTTCTGAAGAGGCTCGAGCCGGGGACCAGGAGAGTTCTCCACCCACCTTGCTGAGGTCCAGCTTGGCGATGTAGTTCGAGCGGAAGGATCCGAGGTACAGAGAGCCCTGGTGCTCGTGCACCTCACTGATGTATCCCGCCACCAGGCCTCCAGGGTCGTGGAAGCTGCGAGAACACACACCTCCATCATGGAGCTCTGCCACCAGGCTGTAGGGGGGGGAGAACTTCATCAGGACCTCAGGGCTGAAGAGCTGAGGGCAGACAACATACTGTCAACAACAACACACTGTAAACAACAACACTGGGAGAAACAGCTGGGACTACTTTCTCTGTAAACAACAACATGAGTGAAGTTATTTAACTAAACTAATTATATTCAGACTAAAATTAAACATATAAAATCCAAAAACTAAATGTGTAAAACTTAAACTAAACAAAATGTAAAAAATATATATATTGGAAAATGAAACTAAATGTGAACACAATTTAAATAATAAAAGAATATATAAAAACTAAATATTTTGGATTCCGAATATTAAAAAAGGTAAACCAATGGAGGACAACATGTTGAGACTGAGAGCGGACCTTGAAGATGAACTTCTTGATCCAGGGCCTCTGGGACAGGAAGTCCATGGCGGAGAACCCGGGGTTCGGCCGCACCGATGACATGGCCACCCAGTACCCCCCCCCGGAGCTGGGCCGGATGTTATCCGGGAACCCAGGGAGGTTCTCCACAAACGTGTCCATCCCCCCTTTGTTCAGACCCGCCACATGCACTCTGTGGGAGGAGAGCGCACGTTAGACGGGGGTGCCAACCTTTGAGTTCAGCTTGGAGTGAGATTTTTTGTTGGGGGGGGGTGAACCAAATGCCGAAACTTCCATGTGTCCAGTGTTACAAACATATTTACATAAAATGGACAAACATATCTTGACAGGGATTAACTTGACGTTTCCTAGAGGGTCCCAAGGCCGTAACCATGGAGACCAACATCTGAATACTAATTTCCTGCCATCCTAAAGGAAAATAAAGGTCGGTGAGTTACCTGCGGATCCGGGCCATGGTGGTCTCCGCCACCAGCACTGACTCCTCGTCAGGGAGCAGCTGGATCCCGTTGGGGAACCGGAGGTTCTCCATCACCACCGTCAGCTCCCGGGTCTCCAGGTCCAGCTCCAGAACCCTGAGAACACAGAACGGGCTCTTATTAGGAAACACCGGCAGGAAATGGCAGAGCAACAGAGGCTCTTATTGTGAGCCAGAGATAGAACCACAGTAGAACCAGAGATAGAACCACAGTAGAACCAGAGATAGAACCACAGTAGAACCAGAGATAGAACCACAGTAGAACCAGAGATAGAACCAGAGATAGAACCACAGTAGAACCACAGTAGAACCAGAGATAGAACCACAGTAGAACCAGAGATAGAACCAGAGATAGAACCACAGTAGAACCAGAGATAGAACCACAGTAGAACCAGAGATAGAACCACAGTAGAACCAGAGATAGAACCACAGTAGAACCAGAGATAGAACCAGAGATAGAACCACAGTAGAACCAGAGATAGAACCACAGTAGAACCAAAGATAGAACCACAGTAGAACCAGAGATAGAACCACAGTAGAACCAGAGATAGAACCAGAGATAGAACCACAGTAGAACCAGAGATAGAACCACAGTAGAACCAGAGATAGAACCACAGTAGAACCAGAGATAGAACCACAGTAGAGCCAGAGACAGAACAACAGTAGAACCAGAGATAGAACCAGAGATAGAACCAGAGATAGAACCAGAGTAGAACCAGAGTAGAACCACAGTAGAACCACAGTAGAACCAGAGTAGAACCAGAGTAGAACCACAGTAGAACCAGAGTAGAACCAGAGTAGAACCACAGTAGAACCAGAGTAGAACCAGAGATAGAACCACAGTAGAACCAGAGTAGAACCAGAGTAGAACCACAGTAGAACCACAGTAGAACCAGAGATAGAACCCACCTCCCGTCGGCCGTGGCCTCCATCAGCAGCTGCAGGTAGTCCCTGCGCTGCCACCTGCTGCTCGAGTCGGTGAAGAACAGCTTCCTGCCGTCTCGCGTCACTGTGATGTCATTAATGAAGGACAGCTTCCTGCCGGCCACCAGCTGACCGCCCGACACCAGGCGAGTGGACTCCCCTGGGAGCAGAGGAGGAGCAGTGAGGAGCAGAGGAGGAGCAGAGGAGGAGCAGAGAACAGGAGGAGCAGTGAGGAGCAGAGGAGGAGCAGAGAGGAGCAGAGGAGGAGCAGAGGAGGAGCAGTGAGGAGCAGAGGAGGAGCAGTGAGGAGCAGAGGAGGAGCAGAGAGGAGCAGAGGAGGAGCAGAGGAGGAGCAGTGAGGAGCAGAGGAGGAGCAGAGAGGAGCAGAGGAGGAGCAGAGAGGAGCAGTGAGGAGCAGAGGAGGAGCAGTGAGGAGCAGAGGAGGAGCAGAGAGGAGCAGTGAGGAGCAGAGAGGAGCAGAGGAGGAGCAGTGAGGAGCAGAGAGGAGCAGAGGAGGAGGAGAGGAGGAGCAGTGAGGAGCAGAGGAGGAGCAGAGAGGAGGAGAGGAGGAGCAGTGAGGAGCAGAGGAGGAGCAGAGGAGGAGCAGTGAGGAGCAGAGGAGGAGCAGTGGAGGAGCAGAGAGGAGCAGAGGAGGAGCAGAGAGGAGCAGTGAGGAGCAGAGAGGAGCAGAGGAGGAGCAGAGAGGAGCAGAGGAGGAGCAGAGAGGAGCAGTGAGGAGCAGAGAGGAGCAGAGGAGGAGGAGAGGAGGAGCAGTGAGGAGCAGAGGAGGAGCAGAGAGGAGGAGAGGAGGAGCAGTGAGGAGCAGAGGAGGAGCAGAGGAGGAGCAGTGAGGAGCAGAGGAGGAGCAGTGAGGAGCAGAGGAGGAGCAGAGAGGAGCAGTGAGGAGCAGTGAGGAGCAGAGGAGGAGCAGAGGAGGAGCAGAGGAGGAGCAGTGAGGAGCAGAGAGGAGCAGAGGAGGAGCAGAGAGGAGCAGAGGAGGAGCAGTGAGGAGCAGAGAGGAGCAGAGGAGGAGCAGAGAGGAGCAGAGGAGGAGCAGAGAGGAGCAGAGGAGGAGCAGAGAGGAGCAGTGAGGAGCAGTGAGGAGCAGAGGAGGAGCAGAGGAGGAGCAGTGAGGAGCAGAGGAGGAGCAGAGAGGAGCAGAGGAGGAGCAGAGAGGAGCAGAGGAGGAGCAGAGAGGAGCAGTGAGGAGCAGAGCTACAGGAGGAGCAGAGCTACAGGAGGAGGGAGTAAACATGTGTCTCTCAGTGTGACCTCTGACCTGTGGAGGGGTTGACCTCGAACACCCCCAGGTAGGCGTCCGCGACAAACAGCGTCCCGTTTGGACCCGCCCGGATCCCCAGGGGCCGCCCACAGCTGGGCTCCTGCTCCCTGGAGCCTGAACACATCACACATCATACAGCTGGAGCCTGAACGCATCACACATCATACAGCTGGAGCCTGAACGCATCACACATCATACAGCTGGAGCCTGAACGCATCACACATCACACATCATACAGCTGGAGCCTGAACGCATCACACATCATACAGCTAGAGCCTGAACGCATCACACATCATACAGCTGGAGCCTGAACGCATCACACAGCTGGAGCCTGAACACATCACACATCATACAGCTGGAGCCTGAACGCATCACACAGCTGGAGCCTGAACACATCACACATCATACAGCTGGAGCCTGAACACATCACACATCATACAGCTGGAGCCTGAACACATCATACAGCTGGAGCCTGAACGCATCACACATCATACAGCTGGAGCCTGAACGCATCACACATCATACAGCTGGAGCCTGAACGCATCACACATCACACATCATACAGCTGGAGCCTGAACGCATCACACATCATACAGCTAGAGCCTGAACGCATCACACATCATACAGCTGGAGCCTGAACGCATCACACAGCTGGAGCCTGAACACATCACACATCACACAGCTGGAGCCTGAACACATCACACATCATACAGCTGGAGCCTGAACACATCACACAGCTGGAGCCTGAACACATCACACATCATACAGCTGGAGCCTGAACGCATCACACAGCTGGAGCCTGAACACATCACACATCTGGAGCCTGAACACATCATACAGCTGGAGCCTGAACACATCACACAGCTGGAGCCTGAACACATCACACATCTGGAGCCTGAACACATCATACAGCTGGAGCCTGAACACATCACACAGCTGGAGCCTGAACACATCACACAGCTGGAGCCTGAACACATCATACAGCTGGAGCCTGAACGCATCATACAGCTGGAGCCTGAACGCATCATACATCTGGAGCCTGAACACATCATACAGCTGGAGCCTGAACGCATCATACAGCTGGAGCCTGAACGCATCATACAGCTGGAGCCTGAACGCATCATACATCTGGAGCCTGAACACATCATACAGCTGGAGCCTGAACGCATCATACATCTGGAGCCTGAACACATCACACATCACACAGCTGGAGCCTGAACGCATCATACAGCTGGAGCCTGAACACATCACACATCACACAGCTGGAGCCTGAACGCATCATACAGCTGGAGCCTGAACACATCACACATCTGGAGCCTGAACGCATCACACAGCTGGAGCCTGAACACATCACACAGCTGGAGCCTGAACGCATCATACAGCTGGAGCCTGAACGCATCACACAGCTGGAGCCTGAACGCATCACACAGCTGGAGCCTGAACGCATCACACAGCTGGAGCCTGAACGCATCACACAGCTGGAGCCTGAACACATCACACATCACACAGCTGGAGCCTGAACGCATCACACAGCTGGAGCCTGAACACATCACACAGCTGGAGCCTGAACACATCACACAGCTGGAGCCTGAACGCATCACACATCATACAGCTGGAGCCTGAACGCATCACACAGCTGGAGCCTGAACGCATCACACAGCTGGAGCCTGAACGCATCACACAGCTGGAGCCTGAACGCATCACACAGCTGGAGCCTGAACGCATCACACAGCTGGAGCCTGAACACATCACACAGCTGGAGCCTGAACACAGCTGGAGCCTGAACACATCACACAGCTGGAGCCTGAACACATCATACAGCTGGAGCCTGAACGCATCACACAGCTGGAGCCTGAACACATAACACAGCTGGAGCCTGAACACATCACACATCACACAGCTGGAGCCTGAACGCATCACACAGCTGGAGCCTGAACACATCACACAGCTGGAGCCTGGAGCCTGAACACATCACACATCACACAGCTGGAGCCTGAACACATCACACAGCTGGAGCCTGAACACATCACACATCATACAGCTGGAGCCTGAACACATCACACATCATACAGCTGGAGCCTGAACGCATCACACAGCTGGAGCCTGAACACATCACACATCATACAGCTGGAGCCTGAACACATCACACAGCTGGAGCCTGAACACATCACACATCATACAGCTGGAGCCTGAACGCATCACACATCATACAGCTGGAGCCTGAACACATCACACAGCTGGAGCCTGAACACATCACACATCACACATCACACAGCTGGAGCCTGAACACATCACACAGCTGGAGCCTGAACGCATCACACAGCTGGAGCCTGAACACATCATACAGCTGGAGCCTGAACACATCACACAGCTGGAGCCTGAACACATCACACAGCTGGAGCCTGAACACATCACACATCATACAGCTGGAGCCTGAACGCATCACACAGCTGGAGCCTGAACACATCACACAGCTGGAGCCTGAACACATCACACAGCTGGAGCCTGAACACATCACACAGCTGGAGCCTGAACGCATCACACAGCTGGAGCCTGAACACATCACACAGCTGGAGCCTGAACACATCACACAGCTGGAGCCTGAACACATCACACATCATACAGCTGGAGCCTGAACGCATCACACAGCTGGAGCCTGAACACATCATACAGCTGGAGCCTGAACACATCACACAGCTGGAGCCTGAACACATCACACATCATACAGCTGGAGCCTGAACGCATCACACATCATACAGCTGGAGCCTGAACACATCACACAGCTGGAGCCTGAACACATCACACATCACACAGCTGGAGCCTGAACGCATCACACAGCTGGAGCCTGAACACATCACACAGCTGGAGCCTGAACACATCACACATCACACAGCTGGAGCCTGAACACATCACACATCACACAGCTGGAGCCTGAACACATCACACAGCTGGAGCCTGAACACATCATACAGCTGGAGCCTGAACACATCACACAGCTGGAGCCTGAACACATCACACAGCTGGAGCCTGAACACATCACACAGCTGGAGCCTGAACACATCACACAGCTGGAGCCTGAACACATCACACATCATACAGCTGGAGCCTGAACGCATCACACAGCTGGAGCCTGAACACATCACACATCACACAGCTGGAGCCTGAACGCATCACACATCATACAGCTGGAGCCTGAACGCATCACACATCATACAGCTGGAGCCTGAACACATCACACAGCTGGAGCCTGAACACATCACACATCATACAGCTGGAGCCTGAACGCATCACACAGCTGGAGCCTGAACACATCACACAGCTGGAGCCTGAACACATCACACAGCTGGAGCCTGAACACATCACACAGCTGGAGCCTGAACACATCACACAGCTGGAGCCTGAACGCATCATACAGCTGGAGCCTGAACGCATCACACATCATACAGCTGGAGCCTGAACACATCACACATCATACAGCTGGAGCCTGAACACATCACACATCACACAGCTGGAGCCTGAACACATCACACAGCTGGAGCCTGAACGCATCACACAGCTGGAGCCTGAACGCATCACACAGCTGGAGCCTGAACACATCACACATCACACAGCTGGAGCCTGAACACATCACACGGTTGATCCTCACCACAGGGAAGCTTCCCCAGCCGCGTCAGCGTGTGAACCCTTCGCCCAATCAGCTTCACGATCTTCCCGTCAGCTGTTCCTGCAAACAGCACATCTACACACACACACACACACACACACACACACACACACACACGCACACACAAAGTTTCTCAATACTTTAATTTCCCTTCCTCGACTCCTATCCTCGATACTTAGTCCCGCCCACAGGAGATGCGAGCGGAGGACCGAGGAGAGAGGAGGGGAGCCGAGGAGAGAGGAGAGGACCGAGGAGGGGAACCGAGGAGAGAGAAGGGGACCGAGGAGAGAGGAGGGGAACCGAGGACCGAGGAGGGGAACCGAGGAGAGAGGAGGGGAACCGAGGACCGAGGAGGGGAGCCGAGGAGAGAGGAGGGGAACCGAGGAGAGAGGAGGGGAACCGAGGAGAGAGGAGGGGAACCGAGGACCGAGGAGGGGAACCGAGGAGAGAGGAGGGGAACCGAGGAGAGAGGAGGGGAACCGAGGAGAGAGGAGGGGAACCGAGGAAGGGGAACCGAGGAGAGAGGAACCGAGGAGAGAGGAGGGGAACCGAGGAGAGAGGAGGGGAACCGAGGACCGAGGAGGGGAACCGAGGACCGAGGAGGGGAACCGAAGACCGAGGAGGGGGACCGAGGAGGGGAACCGAGGACCGAGGAGGGGAACCGAGGAGAGAGGAGGGGACCGAGGAGGGGAACCGAGAGG
>NW_027263212.1:35500-58686 GCF_902827115.2 Pseudochaenichthys georgianus
CCAGAGGGTCGTGGACGCGCGGCGGCTCG
Organism: Pseudochaenichthys georgianus; assembly: GCF_902827115.2. NCBI lineage: Eukaryota > Metazoa > Chordata > Actinopteri > Perciformes > Channichthyidae > Pseudochaenichthys > Pseudochaenichthys georgianus. Next base: position 35,530 of record NW_027263212.1, read on the forward strand.
ATTCCCGGTTCCAGTGAGAAGTCCATCCTGAAGCTCCGAAGGTTGAAGATATTTAATAAACAAAATCAAACACAATAACTTAGAAGCGCAAGTTCCCCCCCGACACAAACCTCAGCATGTGACGCCGGAAGAGCTCGACCAATGATAATGATAAACTCCGGCTCAGTAGCATTTGGGCTCCTCGCCTCCTCAGGCTCTCAGAGGGAGCCAAGGACCTGAGAATCACAACTACGTATTCCTACCCCCGACCCTGAAGGCAGCATCTCTGGTCCAATGGGATCTCTCCGACATGCCGACTCATTCCTGCAGCTGTGTGTCGGGCTTGTATCTGCTTTGCTTCCCGAGTAGTTTGAAGTCAGGGAACAGTTCTAGTGTTAAAGGAACCTCGAGAGGAACCTTCTTCTTGTTCTTTAATGCTAACGAGGCGTGTTCAGCTTCTGTCCAATCAGGTGTGTCCGAGGCTGTGATGTCACTGACCTGCTGAGAACAACATGCACTAAGATGCTAACTGCTGGCTAGCATTGTAGCTATCAGTAGCGAGCTATGCTAACCCGTGTAGCCATATTTAATCATGCTTCGTTTGAAACGTTAATGCTGCCTTCACCGTCTGATCATTTGTTGTTGTTTATTAAAGTGCATCCTCCGTTACTTATGACATCCTGCTGCCTGCATGACCCCTGATGTTAGCACGTTAGCATGTTAGCAGTCATGATATTTAGCATGTCGTCCTCTCAGGATGAGCTGTGTGTGTGTGTGTGTGTGTGTGTGTGTGTGTGTGTGTGTGTGTGTGTGTGGTGTGTGTGTGTGTGTGTGGTGTGTGTGTGTGTGTGTGTGTGTGTGTGTGTGTGTGTGTGTGTGTGGTGTGTGTGTGTGTGTGTGTGTGTGTGTGTGTGTGTGTGTGTGTGTGTGTGTGTGTGTGTGTGTGTGTGTGGTGTGTGTGTGTGTGTGTGTGTGTGTGTGTGTGTGTGTGTGTGTGTGTGTGTGTGTGGTGTGTGTGTTGTTCTGCAGCTTCTTTTAAATAAAAACCTTTAATTTAATCCGTGTGTCGTGTCGGAGTGTCTCAGGTGTGTGAGCTAGACAGCAGATCCACGTTTAACAATAGATGTTTATTTAAGCAAATCATTCAAATCAACAAATTAATTGACTGCAAAACCAGTAAAGCACGAGGTGAGGATGTCAGTGGGGTACGTGCAGGGTGAGGGGTGCATGGACCCTCTCCAGATGGCGCCTCCCCCCCCTTAAGACGGGGCCCCAAAGGGATCCACGACAAACCAACATCCTCCTGGGATGTGTCCCATGTGTCTCTGCGATGTGTCTCTGTGATGTGTCCCATGTGTCTCTGTGATGTGTCCCATGTGTCTCTGTGATGTGTCCCATGTGTCTCTGCGATGTGTCTCTGTGATGTGTCCCATGTGTCTCTGCGATGTGTCCCATGTGTCTCTGTGATGTGTCCCATGTGTCTCTGGGATGTGTCTCTGGGATGTGTCCCATGTGTCTCTGGGATGTGTCCCATGTGTCTCTGGGATGTGTCCCATGTGTCTCTGGGATGTGTCCCATGTGTCTCTGTGATGTGTCCCAGTGATGTGTCCCCGCTCAGAGACCCAGCCAAAACTGAACTGCTTTTCCTTCAGGGTAAATATTGTCCTCTCTTGACCTGACTATCAACATCGGCCCCTCTGCTGTCTCCCCGACTCAGACTGCAAGGACTCTGGGTGGGACCCTAGATAACAACCTGTCCTTCACTGCAAACATCGCTGCTGCAGATACACGCTCTACAGCATCAGGAGGACGCGTCCCCAGCTGACCCAGAGAGCCAGCAGGTTCTGGTCCAGGCTTCGTCACCTCACTAGACTACTGCAGCTCCCTCCTGCTGGTCTGCCTGCATTCACCCTCCGACCTCTCTCACCCAGAATGCATTGCTGCTGTTGGTCTTCGCCTCCTGAATTGATTCCACACCACCCGCTCCTTCCGCCCCTCCCTGGCTTCCGGTAGACTGCTAGAATCCACTTCAGGACCCTGGTGCTGCGTACCATGCTGCGAATGGATCTGGCCCTTCCTACATCCAGGACATGGTTAAACCGTGCACCCCAGCACGTGCACTCCGCTCTGCATCAGCCAGACGACTCGCTGCACCCTCGCTGTGAGGGGGACCCAAGTTCCCATCAGCAGGAACACGTGGGTTTGCTGTCCTGGCTCCAAGATGGTGGAACGAGCTCCCTGACATCAGGACAGCAGAAAGCTCACACACCTTCCAGACTGAGACTCATCTCCACCTCGAGGAGAGAACTGCTGACAAAGCACTTATATACTAACAAAGGACTGGCTCCTCTAAAGCCAGCTGAGCAGCACTTGAGATGTTTGGCTCTATGAAACCTGATGTACTTTAGTGATTCTGTGTCTTCCTGGTGGAACGCACTGACTGTGAGTCGCTCTGGAGAAAGCCTCAGCTAAACGTGATGACTGAGCGAAGTTACTGAGTCGATGTGAGTTCACCGCTCGGCTCAGATCCAGCACGTCAGCAAGATCTCACTCTCCTGACCCCTGAGGAACCAGGTTCAATGAACTGCTGCTTCAGCTCAGACTCTCTGATCTGCTGAAGGACTCTGGTCTCAGTGAGAGGTGTGCTCCTGCCTGGGTGAGAGAGAGGCAGGGTGCAGTCTCACCTTCGAAGCCGGAGAGCAGAGCGCAGGTGTCTTTAAGGTGTCCCAGTCCAAAAGGTGGGATCAGTTCATCTGAAGAGAAAGAGGTCCAGACTAACGCACCTTCTGTCTCTACCACATTATCGCCACACTGAGGTCATGTTCCAACGCAGACTAACTCAGTTTCACATTTATCTCATCTTCCAGTTCAGTCGTGTTTCAATCTGATAGCCTTTAGAGGCATCTCAGAAAGAGACCGGTGATAATACAAAGCACATTCAAGCTTTCTTTCACCAGATCAACTCATTCCCTCAGTCAGCAAAGACCTTTGAGACCCTCAGGGCCCCCCCCCCCCTAGAGGGGAGAGGCGGGACCTTTGAGACCCTCAGGGCCCCCCCCCCCCCCCTAGAGGGGAGAGGCGGGACCTTTGAGCCCCCCAGGGCCCCCCCCCCCCCGAGAGGGGAGAGGCGGGACCTTTGAGACCCTCAGGGCCCCCCCCCCCCCCAGAGGGGAGAGGCGGGCCTTTGAGACCCTCAGGGGCCCCCCCCCCCCCCCCGAGAGGGGAGAGGCGGGACCTTTGAGACCCTCAGGGCCCCCCCCCCCGAGAGGGGAGAGGCGGGACCTTTGAGACCCTCAGGGCCCCCCCCCCCCCCCCGAGAGGGGAGAGGCGGGACCTTTGAGACCCTCAGGGGCCCCCCCCCCCGAGAGGGGAGAGGCGGCCTCCTCTTATCGGCCTCACACCCAACCACTTTGTTGTGACTGTAAATATAGAAGATATGAAGCGTTGTCATCGCGGGTTGCACGAGAATATAATTAACTTTCTTTTCAAGTATTCACCCTGATGCAGATCTCAACAGTGTCCCGTGGTGTGTTCAATAAGAGAGACATTTCTGCTCTGTTGTGATTGGTCAACCGCTTCAAGATGTCCCGCCCCTTAGCAGCACTAGCCAATAGGAGCGCGAGTGCTCCATATTCACACACACACTAATGGCGCATTTCCATTGCAGGGCCTCGCCCGGCTTCGTAGGGTATAGTCGGGCCTCGCCGGGCCTCGCCCGCTTCATGGACACACCACAGAAGAACAGGACCTCTTTAATATCTCAGAGCGCAGGGGATAAAGAAGAGACGAGCAGCTGTGAGAGGAGGGGCTTTATTGGACTGACAGGTGGGGGGGGGGGGGACAGGGGGTGAGGGTGAGAATGAGGACAGGTGAGGGTGAGAATGAGGACAGGTGAGAGAGGACAGGTGAGGGTGAGAATGAGGACAGGTGAGAGAGACAGGTGAGAGAGACAGGTGAGAGAGAGAGACAGGTGAGGGTGAGAATGAGGACAGGTGAGAGAGACAGGTGAGAGAGAGAGAGGTGAGGATGAGAGAGACAGGTGAGAGAGACAGGTGTGAGAGAGAGAGAGAGAGGTGAGGATGAGAGAGACAGGTGAGAGAGAGAGAGGTGAGGATGAGAGAGACAGGTGAGAGAGACAGGTGTGAGAGAGAGAGAGAGAGAGGTGAGGATGAGAGAGACAGGTGAGAGAGAGAGGTGAGGATGAGAGAGACAGGTGAGGAGAGACAGGTGAGAGAGAGAGGTGAGGATGAGGACAGGTGGGTGAGAGAGAGAGGTGAGGATGAGGTGAGGGTGAGGATGAGGACAGGTGAGAGAGACAGGTGAGAGAGACAGGTGAGAGAGAGAGGTGAGGATGAGGACAGGTGAGAGAGAGAGAGAGAGAGGTGAGAAAGAGACAGGTGTGAGAGAGAGAGGTGAGGATGAGGACAGGTGAGAGAGACAGGTGAGAGAGAGAGGTGAGGATGAGGACAGGTGAGAGAGACAGGTTAGAGAGAGACAGGTGTGAGAGAGAGAGAGAGAGAGGTGAGAGAGAGACAGGTTGTGAGAGAGAGAGAGAGGTGAGGATGAGGACAGGTGAGAGAGAGACAGGTTAGTGAGAGACAGGTGAGGATGAGGACAGGTGAGGATGAGGACAGGTGAGAGAGAGACAGGTTAGTGAGAGACAGGTTAGAGAGAGACAGGTGAGGATGAGGACAGGTGAGGATGAGGACAGGTGAGAGAGAGGACAGGTGAGGATGAGGACAGGTGAGGACAGATCAGGTTTGACAGTCCATCTCCAGAGTCCTGGTCTCGTTTCTCCAGGGGACGACCCAGACCTCCGTGTGACACTCGAACGTCTGGAAGACACAACGGGACATTCCCAATGAAGCTGAGACGCTAAACCGGGGGGTCAAACTGCATTTCATCGCGGGCCACATCAGCGTTATGGCTGCACTCAAAGGGCCGGTTGTAACTTTAAGACTATATAAAAATACATCATATATATAAAATAATGTATTCTATCACATCATTGCCTCTGCATTGGATTATCATGGGACAGGGTAAGTCTCTTCAGTGCGTATGTCCCAAAATGATTTAAAAAGAAAAGCCAAATTCTGGAGAAAAAAGAAATAGAAGTGACATTTTGAAATAAAAATCTAATTCTGAGAAAACGGAATTCTATGAAAAAAATGCACTTTTTTTTTTTGAAAAGTCATATTTGAGATGCATTGTGGGAAATGTAGTTTATGCTTCTGTAGCATGTAACCGTATAATAAACATATTATATTCTTTGCAAGCTCTTGTGGGGCCGCAGGAAGTGAAGCCGCGGGCCGGATGTGGCCCCCGGGCCTTGAGTTGGACATGTCTCACCTGCTTCAGGGACCCCTCAGGCTGCAGGTCACACCTGGACAGATCCTGGTTGTGGTCTCGTTTCCGGCACAGCGTTCTGGAAATCTCCAAATCCACGACGTACCGAAGCCCCTTCACCACCTGAGAGACAGACGGGACCAGAACCTCAGAGACAGACGGGACCAGAACCTCAGAGACACTGGACCAGAACCTCAGAGACACTGGACCAGAACCTGAGAGACACTGGACCAGAACCTCAGAGACACTGGACCAGAACCTCAGAGACACTGGACCAGAACCTGAGAGACACTGGACCAGAGCCTCAGAGACACTGGACCAGAACCTGAGAGACACTGGACCAGAACCTCAGAGACACTGGACCAGAACCTCAGAGACACTGGACCAGAACCTGAGAGACACTGGACCAGAGCCTCAGAGACACAGGACCAGAGCCTCAGAGAACCTCAGAGACACTGGACCAGAGCCTCAGAGACACTGGACCAGAACCTGAGAGGACACTGGACCAGAGCCTCAGAGACACTGGACCAGAACCTGAGAGACACTGGACCAGAGCCTCAGAGACACAGGACCAGAGCCTCAGAGAACCTCAGAGACACTGGACCAGAACCTCAGAGACACTGGACCAGAGCCTCAGAGACACTGGACCAGAACCTGAGAGACACTGGACCAGAGCCTCAGAGACACAGGACCAGAACCTCAGAGACACTGGACCAGAACCTGAGAGACACTGGACCAGAGCCTCAGAGACACAGGACCAGAGCCTCAGAGAACCTCAGAGACACTGGACCAGAGCCTCAGAGACACTGGACCAGAACCTGAGAGACACTGGACCAGAGCCTCAGAGACACTGGACCAGAACCTGAGAGACACTGGACCAGAGCCTCAGAGACACAGGACCAGAGCCTCAGAGAACCTCAGAGACACTGGACCAGAACCTCAGAGACACTGGACCAGAGCCTCAGAGACACTGGACCAGAACCTGAGAGACACTGGACCAGAGCCTCAGAGACACAGGACCAGAACCTCAGAGACACTGGACCAGAGCCTCAGAGACACTGGACCAGAACCTGAGAGACACTGGACCAGAGCCTCAGAGACACAGGACCAGAGCCTCAGAGAACCTCAGAGACACTGGACCAGAACCTCAGAGACACTGGACCAGAGCCTCAGAGACACTGGACCAGAACCTGAGAGACACTGGACCAGAGCCTCAGAGACACAGGACCAGAACCTCAGAGACACTGGACCAGAGCCTCAGAGACACTGGACCAGAACCTCAGACACTGGACCAGAGCCTCAGAGACACTGGACCAGAACCTCAGAGACACTGGACCAGAACCTCAGAGACACTGGACCAGAACCTCAGAGACACTGGACCAGAACCTCAGAGACACTGGACCAGAACCTCAGAGACACTGGACCAGAGCCTCAGAGAACCTCAGAGACACTGGACCAGAGCCTCAGAGACACTGGACCAGAACCTCAGAGACACTGGACCAGAACCTCAGAGACACTGGACCAGAACCTCAGAGACACTGGACCAGAACCTCAGAGACACTGGACCAGAACCTGAGAGACACTGGACCAGAGCCTCAGAGACACAGGACCAGAACCTCAGAGACACTGGACCAGAGCCTCAGAGAACCTCAGAGACACTGGACCAGAACCTCAGAGACACTGGACCAGAGCCTCAGAGACACTGGACCAGAGCCTCAGAGACACTGGACCAGAACCTCAGAGACACTGGACCAGAGCCTCAGAGACACTGGACCAGAGCCTCAGAGAACCTCAGAGACACTGGACCAGAGCCTCAGAGACACTGGACCAGAGCCTCAGAGACACTGGACCAGAACCTCAGAGACACTGGACCAGAACCTCAGAGACACTGGACCAGAACCTCAGAGACACTGGACCAGAGCCTCAGAGACACTGGACCAGAGCCTCAGAGACACTGGACCAGAGCCTCAGAGACAGACAGGACCAGAGCCTCAGAGACACAGGACCAGAGCCTCAGAGACACTGGACCAGAACCTCAGACACACTGGACCAGAACCTCAGAGACACTGGACCAGAGCCTCAGAGACACTGGACCAGAACCTCAGACACACTGGACCAGAACCTCAGAGACAGACAGGACCAGAGCCTCAGAGACACTGGACCAGAGCCTCAGAGACACAGGACCAGAACCTCAGAGACAGACAGGACCAGAACCTCAGAGACACTGGACCAGAGCCTCAGAGACACTGGACCAGAGCCTCAGAGACACTGGACAAGAACCTCAGAGACACAGGACCAGAACCTCAGAGACAGACAGGACCAGAACCTCAGAGACACTGGACCAGAGCCTCAGAGACACTGGACCAGAGCCTCAGAGACACAGGACCAGAACCTCAGAGACAGACAGGACCAGAGCCTCAGAGACACTGGACCAGAACCTCAGAGACACTGGACCAGAGACACTGGACCAGAGCCTCAGAGAACCTCAGAGACACTGGACCAGAACCTCAGAGACACTGGACCAGAGCCTCAGAGAACCTCAGAGACACTGTACCAGAGCCTCAGAGAACCTCAGAGACACTGGACCAGAACCTCAGAGACACTGGACCAGAACCTCAGAGACACTGGACCAGAGCCTCAGAGACACTGGACCAGAGCCTCAGAGACACTGGACCAGAACCTCAGAGACACTGGACCAGAACCTGAGAGACACTGGACCAGAACCTGAGAGACACAGGACCAGAACCTCAGAGACACTGGACCAGAGCCTCAGAGAACCTCAGAGACACTGGACCAGAGCCTCAGAGAACCTCAGAGACACTGGACCAGAACCTCAGAGACACTGGACCAGAGCCTCAGAGACACTGGACCAGAGCCTCAGAGACACTGGACCAGAACCTCAGAGACACTGGACCAGAGCCTCAGAGACACTGGACCAGAGTCTCAGAGACACTGGACCAGAGCCTCAGAGACACTGGACCAGAACCTCAGAGACACTGGACCAGAGCCTCAGAGACACTGGACCAGAGCCTCAGAGAACCTCAGAGACACTGGACCAGAACCTCAGAGACACTGGACCAGAGCCTCAGAGACACTGGACCAGAGCCTCAGAGACACTGGACCAGAACCTCAGAGACACTGGACCAGAACCTCAGAGACACTGGACCAGAGCCTCAGAGACAGACAGGACCAGAGCCTCAGAGACACAGGACAAGAACCTCAGAGACACAGGACCAGAACCTCAGAGACAGACAGGACCAGAACCTCAGAGACACTGGACCAGAGCCTCAGAGACACTGGACCAGAGCCTCAGAGACACAGGACCAGAACCTCAGAGACACAGGACCAGACAGGACCAGAGCCTCAGAGACAGACAGGACCAGAACCTCAGAGACACTGGACCAGAACCTCAGAGACACTGGACCAGAGCCTCAGAGAAACTGGACCAGAGCCTCATAGAAACTGGACCAGAGCCTCAGAGACACTGGACCAGAGCCTCAGAGACACTGGACCAGAGCCTCAGACACTGGACCAGAACCTCAGACACACTGGACCAGAACCTCAGACACACTGGACCAGAACCTCAGACACACTGGACCAGAACCTCAGAGACACTGGACCAGAGCCTCAGAGACACTGGACCAGAGCCTCAGAGACACAGGACAAGAACCTCAGAGACACAGGACCAGAACCTCAGAGACAGACAGGACCAGAACCTCAGAGACACTGGACCAGAGCCTCAGAGACACAGGACCAGAACCTCAGAGACACAGGACCAGAGCCAGACAGGACCAGAGCCTCAGAGACAGACAGGACCAGAACCTCAGAGACACTGGACCAGAACCTCAGAGACACTGGACCAGAGCCTCAGAGACACTGGACCAGAGCCTCGGAGACACTGGACCAGAACCTCAGAGACACTGGACCAGAGCCTCAGAGAAACTGGACCAGAGCCTCAGAGACACTGGACCAGAACCTCAGAGACACTGGACCAGAGCCTCAGAGACACTGGACCAGAGCCTCAGAGACACTGGACCAGAGCCTCAGAGACACTGGACCAGAGCCTCAGAGACACTGGACAAGAGCCTCAGAGACACTGGACCAGAACCTCAGAGACACTGGACCAGAACCTCAGAGACACAGGACCAGAGCCTCAGAGACACTGGACCAGAGCCTCAGAGACACTGGACAAGAGCCTCAGAGACACTGGACCAGAGCCTCAGAGACACAGGACCAGAACCTCAGAGACACTGGACCAGAGCCTCAGAGACACAGGACCAGAACCTCAGAGACAGACAGGACCAGAGCCTCAGAGACAGACAGGAGCAGAACCTCAGAGACACAGGACCAGAACCTCAGAGACACAGGACCAGAACCTCAGAGACACTGGACCAGAACCTCAGAGACACTGGACCAGAACCTCAGAGACACAGGACCAGAACCTCAGAGACACTGGACCAGAACCTCAGAGACACTGGACCAGAGCCTCAGAGACAGACAGGACCAGAACCTCAGAGATACTGGACCAGAACCTCAGAGACACTGGACCAGAGCCTCAGAGACACTGGACCAGAACCTCAGAGACAGACAGGACCAGAGCCTCAGAGACAGACAGGACCAGAGCCTCAGAGACAGACAGGACCAGAGCCTCAGAGACAGACAGGACCAGAGCCTCAGAGACAGACAGGACCAGAACCTCAGAGACACTGGACCAGAGCCTCAGAGACACTGGACCAGAACCTCAGAGACACAGGACCAGAACCTCAGAGACACTGGACCAGAACCTCAGAGACACAGGACCAGTGAATCAGAGACAGACTGGACCAGAACCTCAGAGACACAGGACCAGAGCCTCAGAGACAGACAGGACCAGAACCTCAGAGACAGACAGGACCAGAGCCTCAGAGACAGACAGGACCAGAGCCTCAGAGACACTGGACCAGAACCTCAGAGACACAGGACCAGAACCTCAGAGACAGACAGGACCAGAGCCTCAGAGACACTGGACCAGAGCCTCAGAGCCACAGGACCAGAACCTCAGAGACAGACAGGACCAGAGCCTCAGAGACAGACAGGACCAGAACCTCAGAGACACTGGACCAGAACCTCAGAGACACTGGACCAGAGCCTCAGAGACACTGGACCAGAGCCTCAGAGACAGACAGGACCAGAACCTCAGAGACACTGGACCAGAGCCTCAGAGACACTGGACCAGAACCTCAGAGACACTGGACCAGAGCCTCAGAGACACTGGACCAGAACCTCAGAGACACAGGACCAGAACCTCAGAGACACAGGACCAGAACCTCAGAGACAGACAGCACCAGAACCTCAGAGACACTGGACCAGAACCTCAGAGACACTGGACCAGAGCCTCAGAGACAGACAGGACCAGAGCCTCAGAGACAGACAGGACCAGAACCTCAGAGACACTGGACCAGAGCCTCAGAGACAGACAGGACCAGACCCTCAGAGACACAGGACCAGAGCCTCAGAGACAGACAGGACCAGAACCTCAGAGACACTGGACCAGAACCTCAGAGACACTGGACCAGAGCCTCAGAGACACTGGACCAGAACCTCAGAGACAGACAGGACCAGAGCCTCAGAGACAGACAGGAGCAGAACCTCAGAGACACAGGACCAGAACCTCAGAGACACTGGACCAGAACCTCAGAGACACTGGACCAGAACCTCAGAGACAGACAGGACCAGAGCCTCAGAGACACTGGACCAGAACCTCAGAGACACTGGACCAGAGCCTCAGAGACAGACAGGACCAGAACCTCAGAGATACTGGACCAGAACCTCAGAGACACTGGACCAGAGCCTCAGAGACACTGGACCAGAACCTCAGAGACAGACAGGACCAGAGCCTCAGAGACAGACAGGACCAGAGCCTCAGAGACAGACAGGACCAGAGCCTCAGAGACAGACAGGACCAGAGCCTCAGAGACAGACAGGACCAGAACCTCAGAGACACTGGACCAGAGCCTCAGAGACACTGGACCAGAACCTCAGAGACACAGGACCAGAACCTCAGAGACACTGGACCAGAACCTCAGAGACACAGGACCAGTGAATCAGAGACAGACTGGACCAGAACCTCAGAGACACAGGACCAGAGCCTCAGAGACAGACAGGACCAGAACCTCAGAGACAGACAGGACCAGAGCCTCAGAGACAGACAGGACCAGAGCCTCAGAGACACTGGACCAGTGAATCAGAACCATAGACTGTGAAGACCACTTCAGAGACAAGGAGCCGGTTTTAAAGACTAGGGGACAGGAAGTGTAGGTCATGTGACCTGGTTGCGTACCTGCCGCTGCGCTCGGAGGATGGCGGACGGTTTGAAGAGGAAGGCGTCGTTCGATTGGTCGTTGAAGCGGACGGCGGCAGCGAGGACGACGCCCCTCAGAGAGACGTCCGTCCTAATGACATCAGTCAGAGAGCCGGGCATCGAACCGGCACCCTCTGACAGGAAGAGGAGAGTAACATTTACTCAAGTACTGAAGCAGAGAGAGTAAAAGTACACATATCCTTTACTCAAGTAGAAGTACACACATCCTTTACTCAAGTAGAAGTACACACATCCTGTACTCAAGAAGTACACACATCCTGTACTCAAGTAGAAGTACACACATCCTGTACTCAAGAAGTACACACATCCTGTACTCAAGTAGAAGTACACACATCCTTTACTCAAGTAGAAGTACACACATCCCTTACTCAAGTAGAAGTACACACATCCCTTACTCAAGTAGAAGTACACGCATCCTTTACTCGAGTAGAAGTACACACATCCTGTACTCAAGTAGAAGTACACACATCCTTTACTCAAGTAGAAGTACACATCCTGTACTCAAGTAGAAGTACACACATCATGTACTCAAGAAGTACACACATCCTGTACTCAAGTAGAAGTACACACATCCTGTACTCAAGTAGAAGTACAGATACTCCTGTTTAAAAATACTCTGGTGAAAGTAGAAGTACTGACTAAACTTCTTTACTCAAGTCAAAGTAAAGAGGCTTTGAAGTGTCCTTCATTAGAAAGTACCCATAGCTAGCAGCTGCTTTAAAGAGTACCTGACCTCCCTTTATATCAATAGAACAATAATGTCATTGTTAGCTAATGAATGTTTCCATGGTGACCAACGGCAACATGACAACGTTTCCATTGGTCCCTCTTCTTTAGAGAAGACCAGGAAGTGATGGATACACGGATCGTGTTCCAACCAATAGGCACGCAGTGACTCTAAAGAATAATGACCACGCACCAACACACATTCAGACTAAAGGAACCAGCTGTTTGGAGAATGAGAGAAGTAGAAAGTACAGGTATTTGAGTTCAACATGTGAGAAGTAGAAAGTACAGGTATTTGAGTTCAACATGTGAGAAGTAGAAAGTACAGGTATTTGAGTTCAACATGAGAGAAGTAGAAAGTACAGGTATTTGAGTTCAACATGAGAGAAGTAGAAAGTACAGGTATTTGTGTTCAACATGTAAGAAGTAGAAAGTACAGGTATTTGGGTTCAACATGTAAGAAGTAGAAAGTACAGGTATTTGAGTTCAACATGAGAGAAGTAGAAAGTACAGGTATTTGAGTTCAACATGAGAGAAGTAGAAAGTACAGGTATTTGAGTTCAACATGATAGAAGTAGAAAGTACAGGTATTTGAGTTCAACATGAGAGAAGTAGAAAGTACAGGTATTTGTGTTCAACATGTAAGAAGTAGAAAGTACAGGTATTTGGGTTCAACATGTAAGAAGTAGAAAGTACAGGTATTTGAGATCAACATGTGAGAAGTAGAAAGTACAGGTATTTGAGTTCAACATGTGAGAAGTAGAAAGTACAGGTATTTGAGTTCAACATGAGAGAAGTAGAAAGTACAGGTATTTGAGTTCAACATGTGAGAAGTAGAAAGTACAGGTATTTGAGTTCAACATGTAAGAAGTAGAAAGTACAGGTATTTGAGTTCAACATGTAAGAAGTAGAAAGTACAGGTATTTGGGTTCAACATGTGAGAAGTAGAAAGTACAGGTATTTGAGTTCAACATGTGATACCTGTACTTTCTACTTCTCAACATGTGAGAAGTAGAAAGTACAGGTATTTGAGTTCAACATGTAAGAAGTAGAAAGTACAGGTATTTGAGTTCAACATGTAGAAGTAGAAAGTACAGGTATTTGAGTTCAACATGTGAGAAGTAGAAAGTACAGGTATTTGAGTTCAACATGTAGAGAAGTAGAAAGTACAGGTATTTGAGTTCAACATGTAGAGAAGTAGAAAGTACAGGTATTTGAGTTCAACATGTAAGAAGTAGAAAGTACAGGTATTTGAGTTCAACATGTGAGAAGTAGAAAGTACAGGTATTTGAGTTCAACATGAGAGAAGTAGAAAGTACAGGTATTTGAGTTCAACATGTAGAAGTAGAAAGTACAGGTATTTGAGTTCAACATGAGAGAAGTAGAAAGTACAGGTATTTGAGTTCAACATGTAGAGAAGTAGAAAGTACAGGTATTTGAGTTCAACATGTAGAGAAGTAGAAAGTACAGGTATTTGAGTTCAACATGTAAGAAGTAGAAAGTACAGGTATTTGGTTCAACATGTAGAGAAGTAGAAAGTACAGGTATTTGGGTTCAACATGTAAGAAGTAGAAAGTACAGGTATTTGAGTTCAACATGAGAGAAGTAGAAAGTACAGGTATTTGGGTTCAACATGTAAGAAGTAGAAAGTACAGGTATTTGAGTTCAACATGTAGAGAAGTAGAAAGTACAGGTATTTGAGTTCAACATGTAGAGAAGTAGAAAGTACAGGTATTTGAGTTCAACATGTGAGAAGTAGAAAGTACAGGTATTTGAGTTCAACATGTAGAGAAGTAGAAAGTACAGGTATTTGAGTTCAACATGTAAGAAGTAGAAAGTACAGGTATTTGAGTTCAACATGTAAGAAGTAGAAAGTACAGGTATTTGAGTTCAACATGTAAGAAGTAGAAAGTACAGGTATTTGAGTTCAACATGTGAGAAGTAGAAAGTACAGGTATTTGAGTTCAACATGTAGAGAAGTAGAAAGTACAGGTATTTGAGTTCAACATGTAAGAAGTAGAAAGTACAGGTATTTGAGTTCAACATGTGAGAAGTAGAAAGTACAGGTATTTGAGGTTCAACATGTGAGAAGTAGAAAGTACAGGTATTTGAGTTCAACATGTAGAAGTAGAAAGTACAGGTATTTGAGTTCAACATGTGAGAAGTAGAAAGTACAGGTATTTGAGTTCAACATGTAGAGAAGTAGAAAGTACAGGTATTTGGTTCAACATGTAGAGAAGTAGAAAGTACAGGTATTTGAGTTCAACATGTAGAGAAGTAGAAAGTACAGGTATTTGAGTTCAACATGTAAGAAGTAGAAAGTACAGGTATTTGAGTTCAACATGTAAGAAGTAGAAAGTACAGGTATTTGAGTTCAACATGTAAGAAGTAGAAAGTACAGGTATTTGAGTTCAACATGTGAGAAGTAGAAAGTACAGGTATTTGAGTTCAACATGTAAGAAGTAGAAAGTACAGGTATTTGAGTTCAACATGTAAGAAGTAGAAAGTACAGGTATTTGAGTTCAACATGTAAGAAGTAGAAAGTACAGGTATTTGAGTTCAACATGTGAGAAGTAGAAAGTACAGGTATTTGAGTTCAACATGTGAGAAGTAGAAAGTACAGGTATTTGAGTTCAACATGTAGAGAAGTAGAAAGTACAGGTATTTGAGTTCAACATGTAAGAAGTAGAAAGTACAGGTATTTGAGTTCAACATGTAAGAAGTAGAAAGTACAGGTATTTGAGTTCAACATGTAAGAAGTAGAAAGTACAGGTATTTGAGTTCAACATGTAAGAAGTAGAAAGTACAGGTATTTGAGTTCAACATGTAAGAAGTAGAAAGTACAGGTATTTGTGTTCAACATGTAAGAAGTAGAAAGTACAGGTATTTGAGTTCAACATGTAAGAAGTAGAAAGTACAGGTATTTGAGTTCAACATGTAGAAGTAGAAAGTACAGGTATTTGAGTTCAACATGTAAGAAGTAGAAAGTACAGGTATTTGAGTTCAACATGTAGAGAAGTAGAAAGTACAGGTATTTGAGTTCAACATGTAAGAAGTAGAAAGTACAGGTATTTGAGTTCAACATGTAAGAAGTAGAAAGTACAGGTATTTGAGTTCAACATGTAAGAAGTAGAAAGTACAGGTATTTGAGTTCAACATGTAAGAAGTAGAAAGTACAGGTATTTGAGTTCAACATGTAGAGAAGTAGAAAGTACAGGTATTTGAGTTCAACATGTAGAGAAGTAGAAAGTACAGGTATTTGATGTTCAACATGTAAGAAGTAGAAAGTACAGGTATTTGATGTTCAACATGTAAGAAGTAGAAAGTACAGGTATTTGAGTTCAACATGTGAGAAGTAGAAAGTACAGGTATTTGAGTTCAACATGTGAAGAAGTAGAAAGTACAGGTATTTGAGTTCAACATGTAGAGAAGTAGAAAGTACAGGTATTTGAGTTCAACATGTAGAGAAGTAGAAAGTACAGGTATTTGAGTTCAACATGTAGAGAAGTAGAAAGTACAGGTATTTGAGTTCAACATGTAAGAAGTAGAAAGTACAGGTATTTGAGTTCAACATGTAAGAAGTAGAAAGTACAGGTATTTGAGTTCAACATGTGAGAAGTAGAAAGTACAGGTATTTGAGTTCAACATGTGAGAAGTAGAAAGTACAGGTATTTGAGTTCAACATGTTGAACTAGAAAGTACAGGTATTTGAGTTCAACATGAGAGAAGTAGAAAGTACAGGTATTTGGGTTCAACATGTAAGAAGTAGAAAGTACAGGTATTTGAGTTCAACATGTAAGAAGTAGAAAGTACAGGTATTTGATGTTCAACATGTAAGAAGTAGAAAGTACAGGTATTTGAGTTCAACATGTAAGAAGTAGAAAGTACAGGTATTTGAGTTCAACATGTAAGAAGTAGAAAGTACAGGTATTTGAGGTTCAACATGTAAGAAGTAGAAAGTACAGGTATTTGAGGTCAACATGTAAGAAGTAGAAAGTACAGGTATTTGAGTTCAACATGTAAGAAGTAGAAAGTACAGGTATTTGAGTTCAACATGTAAGAAGTAGAAAGTACAGGTATTTGAGTTCAACATGTAAGAAGTAGAAAGTACAGGTATTTGAGTTCAACATGTAAGAAGTAGAAAGTACAGGTATTTGAGTTCAACATGTAAGAAGTAGAAAGTACAGGTATTTGAGTTCAACATGTAAGAAGTAGAAAGTACAGGTATTTGTGTTCAACATGTAAGAAGTAGA
Organism: Pseudochaenichthys georgianus; assembly: GCF_902827115.2. Lineage (NCBI taxonomy): Eukaryota > Metazoa > Chordata > Actinopteri > Perciformes > Channichthyidae > Pseudochaenichthys > Pseudochaenichthys georgianus. Next base: position 52,195 of record NW_027263212.1, read on the forward strand.
AAGTACAGGTATTTGAGTTCAACATGTAAGAAGTAGAAAGTACAGGTATTTGAGTTCAACATGTAAGAAGTAGAAAGTACAGGTATTTGAGTTCAACATGTAAGAAGTAGAAAGTACAGGTATTTGGTTCAACATGTAAGAAGTAGAAAGTACAGGTATTTGGGTTCAACATGTAAGAAGTAGAAAGTACAGGTATTTGAGTTCAACATGTAAGAAGTAGAAAGTACAGGTATTTGAGTTCAACATGTAGAGAAGTAGAAAGTACAGGTATTTGAGTTCAACATGTAGAGAAGTAGAAAGTACAGGTATTTGAGTTCAACATGAGAGAAGTAGAAAGTACAGGTATTTGAGTTCAACATGTAGAGAAGTAGAAAGTACAGGTATTTGTGTTCAACATGTAAGAAGTAGAAAGTACAGGTATTTGTAGTTCAACATGTAAGAAGTAGAAAGTACAGGTATTTGAGTTCAACATGTAAGAAGTAGAAAGTACAGGTATTTGGGTTCAACATGTGAGAAGTAGAAAGTACAGGTATTTGAGTTCAACATGTAAGAAGTAGAAAGTACAGGTATTTGTGTTCAACATGTAGAAGTAGAAAGTACAGGTATTTGTGTTCAACATGTAAGAAGTAGAAAGTACAGGTATTTGTGTTCAAAATGTTCAACATGTGAGAAGTAGAAAGTACAGGTATTTGTGTTCAACATGTAAGAAGTAGAAAGTACAGGTATTTGAGTTCAACATGTTGAAGTAGAAAGTACAGGTATTTGGGTTCAACATGTGAGAAGTAGAAAGTACAGGTATTTGTGTTCAACATGTAAGAAGTAGAAAGTACAGGTATTTGGTTCAACATGTGAGAAGTAGAAAGTACAGGTATTTGAGTTCAACATGTAAGAAGTAGAAAGTACAGGTATTTGAGTTCAACATGTAGAAGTAGAAAGTACAGGTATTTGAGTTCAACATGTAAGAAGTAGAAAGTACAGGTATTTGAGTTCAACATGTGAAGAAGTAGAAAGTACAGGTATTTGTGTTCAACATGTAAGAAGTAGAAAGTACAGGTATTTGAGTTCAACATGTAAGAAGTAGAAAGTACAGGTATTTGAGTTCAACATGTAAGAAGTAGAAAGTACAGGTATTTGAGTTCAACATGTGAGAAGTAGAAAGTACAGGTATTTGAGTTCAACATGTAAGAAGTAGAAAGTACAGGTATTTGAGTTCAACATGTAAGAAGCAGAAAGTATAAAGTCGTCAGAAAAATAAGTAGTGGAGTAAAGTACTGATACCAGAAACATGTACTTAAGTACAGAAACGAAGTATTTGTACTCCTCCCCCCTGCCCTCCTCTCTCAGACCTCCTCAGCGTCTCATTTGGAGGAAAGTCAGAAACCAGAAACATGTACTTAAGTACAGAAACGAAGTATTCATACTCTACTACTTCCACCTCTGCACACAATCAAGGACCCCATGAAGAAGAGAGTTACTCTGGGGTCAACGCAAGAACTAATTGTGATTATTTAGAAACACAAATGATTGATGATTTTTGCATCTTCACACACGTTCCCATTAAAGTGATTCTAAGGTTTCTAAAGAGTATGTCGCCCAAACAAGTATGTTTAGTTTAGTCTGTAAAATAAGATTGGTAGGCCGTGATTTCTCTGTATTTAATTAAATGTTTTATTTCAACACATATTTAGCATTTACCAGATATTGGGCTTCCTAAAAGGAGTACATTTCACGGGTCCATATTGTGCTCTGGACGACTTGGGGTTAGTGTTAGCTTAGCATAGGCTAGCTGGATACATTGACTTGATCAACAGGAAACTGCATTAGTCCATATTTTCAGCCTCGGATATTTCTGCAACTCCTCATTTAAAGCCATGTTGAGCCTCCGTGTGAGCGCGCGGCACGCTGTGGTCAGTGATTCTGCGTCACAGCGGCTCAGCGCCCCAGAGAGCAGGCCTCTCTTTCCACACGGCACTTATGTATCCCCTCCACTCCCTCCTGCCGGCGCAGCGTTTCCACCCGTCGGCATCATCATAAATAAAGTGTTGCACCAACAGACCATGTGACCGAGTGGAGTTTCCACATTCCTCCACATAAACTGGTTCCATACTCGTCAGGAAGGTCTGGCTTTTACGGCCGAACATAACCCGTTTAACTGTCCCCGTATAAACATCTCCCGACACACGTGTGTGCGCCGCAGCGTTCTGGGCTAGGGTTACAGAGATGTTTCCGTGCGTTCACTGCCAGCGAGCCCCCGCAGCAACGGCTCCTTTCAGAGCTAATTACATTGTGGTTTCACTTTAAATCCTGCAGCAGCTAACTTTAAAACTAGCAGGATTACATTTAGATTCCCGTCTAGATTACATGTCATTCTGTTGCAACTCTAAACCAAAGCGAAAGATCTGGACCGAGCATCTGAAGAGAGGAGGGAAGTGTATGTGCCCATCAAGAGAAGCATTAGACTTGATGGAACACATGTTGCAGACATCAGATAGCAGGTGCAGCTCACAAGACGATTAGACGATTAGGATATCATGGATACGCTGCCTCCATGTCGAGTCGCTGTGTCTGTGCATCCTTTCAGGAGGTCAGGAGGATGCCTGCAGTACCTGCTGTTTCCACTGGTCTCTTCTATGAGATGCCAGTGATGTTAAAGGGAGGGAATGCTCATGACACGCATTTTTAAATAATTATCATCCGATAAAACAGACTCTGCCAGTCTTTTTTTTTTAAATGTTTTATCCGATGATGTTATCAGTGATTTTAAACTGATTAATTACCGAAATAACATCAACCCTGTGGGCGGCGCCATTTTACCGGAAGTGACGTAAACTATGCGTTTGGTGTAGAGGACAAATTGATGTTCATGTTATTTACTCTAGTTACTCTCTCAATTCTATAGAAATATGCCTCGCTGTATCGCGAAACATTGCCACAATTCGGATAGGAACAATCCACGGGATGCTCGGTTCCATCTGTTGCCAACGGGTAAGCGTAGGAAGTACGTTCGGAGGCAGTGGCTAGCGAAATGTGCTCGGCCCGAACCGAGAGATTTACAGGCTCATGTATGCAGCGAACATTTCAAATTTCCGGACGACTACTCTGAGAGTATGATCAAACATAACATGGGATTTATTAAACGAGATGCAGTACCATCGGTCTTTCTGGTGTCATCACCGACCAGGACACCAGTTCGGCCAGTTGAGAAATCGCCCTCTGCCAGTGTGAAGCAACGGAGAAGCAGAAGTAGTGCTCGGAGTAAGAATAAGGTATGTTATAGCGCATTTCCATTGCAGCGGCTAGCCCCGTTTTAACGTCCTTTAGCGTCCAGGCCAGGACAGTTTTTGGTGGCCTTTCCATGTAGCGTAGTACCGGCTAGCGGGTACTTTCCCCGAGTTTTTCCGGCCCCATAAAATCGTGGTTCTAGGGCCAGGGACAACGAGGCTGAGTATGCTAAACTAGAGAGGGAATCGCTAGCAAGGGTGGTACTACATGCATACTATCTACTAAGTAGGCCTACATTGGGGTTGTATTGTTCGCCTTTTTAGAAAACTTTATTTTACATTATTTGGGCAGTACATGATATACACAATTGTATTGTTTGCCTGCAGTTGGCCTTTTAATTAAGAAAATATTTGAATTTGAAGTTTTGTAGACAGGGATCTTTTGGAATGATCTAGTCTTTGTAATTGTCCGGCGACGTTTCTCAGACCGTCCAGACTGCTTTAATTCTCTAGCTTAAATCAGTAAATGTTCTAAAATGTTTGCTGGGGCCCTGACAATACATTAGCAGACAGGAATGTCCGTATTGCCATCATTTGGACGAGTCCGAACTCAAATACTCCGCCATGTTTTCGTGTGTTTACAAAGTGAACGCATGGATGACGTCACGTGACTATTGAAAATGGCCAAAATGGCAGCTGCCTGACGGAATATACAGGTTTGAATAAAAAAGAGCTATAAAATCATTATTTACCGGGGAATATCGCTGATCTCTTCAGGGTGTGGTTTAAACATAATGTTTCACTAAATACTGAAGTTTTGATAAATTATCTAATGAGTGGAGCCTTCCTTTAAAGAGCCGTCTGCTCGGACAGTGTTCGTTTTGGTTTAGTCTCATGCTGCGTTCACCGGACGCGATGCGATGTCTGGGGGCGGCGCGATTACATGTAAAGTCAATGAGACGCGGACAGACGCGAATTCACTGCGACGGCGCGCATGGAGCGGTGGACTCGGCGTGAATCATGCGATTGAGGCGATTTGAACGGGGAACGCGAGAGTTCAATTTGTTCAACTCGAGCGTCAAATTCACGTGACGCGTTCTCGCAAAAGCCAATCAGTGTTGGGATTCCCTCTGACGTCCCTCTGACGTCCCTCTGACGTCCCTCTGACGTCCCTCTGACGTCCTGCTGTTGGTCAGTTGTAAAGATGGAAGAGATGATCGTTGTGGCTGTGAGTGGGTTCCCGGAGATTTACGATACAATGTCGTAACCTATATCTACGGGACCGCAACAACAAGGAGCTGGGAGGAGAATAAGAACCCAGAGACGGCGTTTGTAGGACTTCCACAGAAGGCACAGAGCAGCTTAGCTGGTCCTCCATAAGGACAGAAATAACCAAAACCATCTTGCATGGAAGTGTAAACAACCGCAACTGTCCGTCAACAGCATGGCGCGTCAACGGCGGTATGTCTGTTTTGAATGACGCTATAAAACAAACTGCAAGCCGCGGTGAAACGTGAGCGATAGGAGTCGGTGTGAACGCAGCATTAGTCTCAGTCATAAGACCAAAATGGTTATTAGTTTTAGTCACATTTTAGTCCTTTTTATCCTTCATAGTTTTAGTCGATGAAAAATCATTACATTTCAGTCAAAATGTTTCTCTCTTTAAACCAATTCAGTTCGGCAAATACAGGTTTCTGACATTGGAATCCAGGTGACAGCTAATGTTGAAATACGTAAAGCAACATTTCACTCTCTTAACACTTAACTTGTGTAATATCTAGGGATGGGTATCGTTAAGGTTTTTTAACGGTACTACTACTCCGCCCCCCGCACATAGAGAGAGAGTGAGGCCCCGCCCCCCGCACATAGAGAGAGTGAGGCCCCGCCCCCCACACATAGAGAGAGTGAGGCCCCGCCCCCCGCACATAGAGAGAGTGAGGCCCCGCCCCCCGCACACAGAGAGAGTGAGGCCCCGCCCCCCGCACATAGAGAGAGAGTGAGGCCCCGCCCCCCGCACATAGAGAGAGTGAGGCCCCGCCCCCCACACATAGAGAGAGTGAGGCCCCGCCCCCCGCACATAGAGAGAGTGAGGCCCCGCCCCCCGCACACAGAGAGAGTGAGGCCCCGCCCCCCGCACATAGAGAGAGAGTGAGGCCCCGCCCCCACACACACATGTACATATACATATATACATTCAACACACATACATGTGCCCATCTCTACACATCCATTCACTCGGTAGAAACAGTGAAACAAGGGATGGTCGTCTTTTACGTAAACTCTCCCCTTGTGTTCCCTGACGCCTCATGGAGAAGGTGATTCTTCCCACAGCAGAGATCTCATGGATGTTGTCGTACCAGTCGTCGAGAGAAGGGATATTTGCAGTAAGAATTCCAAAGACTTGTTTGGAGTTTGTGGGGATTGCATGTACGAGCCCAAAGAGAACTCCGTCCCAGTTCAAAGGGATGTTTTCCTGTCGTACTATTTCTATTCGAAATGGATCTTCTGCCAGAAAGTTGCTTTTAAAGGGCGGGCCCAAAGCAGGTGGTCGTGGTGTGCTCGCTGAGACCCACGTGTCCCCTGGCTGCTGTGATGACTGAGCGGGCTGAACAAGTACCGGCTCAGCACCTTCCAGCTGACATGCTGTCGGTGCGTAAGCTCCAGATCCCGTTGGAAAGCACAGTCTTTGGTCCAGACTTCGTCAGGGATGGTTTTTGGTTTCGTTTTCCCATTTGTGTTTTATATAGAAAGTATTTTCCTTTTTAATATCTTTAAGAGCTTGGTCAAGTGTTGAGAGTGCTTTCATCCCTGTGTCCGATGTGTTGGTGAAAACTATGAATAAAGGGTTTCAAGGCTTCTGGCTGTCTGACAGCGAACTGTTTCAGTCATGGCGTACCTGTAGAAATCTAAAAACATCACGTTATTCAATCCATATCGTTATTTAGTGTTTGACAATCAATCATGGTTCCTTTGCTGAACAATGTGCAACATTAAGTAACCTTTGCACGTTGTATCCAGCAAGTCCCTCCTGGTAAGGACCCTTCACCATCATTTAGCAGAGGTTGATGCAGCGGTCCAGTACGTTGTTGACATGTCTTGTATCCCCTAACCTTGCCTCGATGGGTATTCCTCCAGATGCATCGTTCTCTACTTCCTGCCGTCCAGCCGCAGCCCGGCTCCGGCTGGACGGCAGGACGAGCTTCTCCAGTGGGCGGACTGCAGTGCTTCCAGCAGGGGGCGCTACTCCTGCCTTGTTTGCTGCCAGTTGAGG
>NW_027263212.1:66686-86686 GCF_902827115.2 Pseudochaenichthys georgianus
TCAGAAATCATTCAAAGTGACACAGACACATTGGATTAACCTATGAATTAACTTCAGCAGCGTTTTTATCGTTTTAATGCCATTGAAGACCACTTTTGACCAGACTACCACACAGGTGAGCCATTTTGCCATTTTTGGCTAACTAGCTCCATATATTTTGATGTGTGTTCTTGTTATTATCTCCTAGAGTTCTTATGATTGAGTGATAATGAAGGGTACCCATCGATTCTGTGTCTCCTCACGGTGTGAAACGATGGGTTGGATGTGCAGCAAAGATAAATAATAAGGTTTTGTGAGTGAATTTCGGTTCAGTCATCTGTTAGCATTTTTCGCTCGTTGCTAATTCAGATGCTCAGCGTTAGCATTGTGGGGTTTAAAAAAAAAAAAAAAAAAAAAAAAGATCAGTTGGATGAGTTTCTTTCCGTTACATGGATATAAAACATTCATAGTTTATTAAATGAACATGCCCTCAGACACTGTTTTCTGCAAGATGTTGCAGGAGGCCCCCTGAACCGGGGTCTCTCAGGTTTAACAGGTTGAAAGCCAGATTGAAGAGGTGAGATTAACCCAGCTTCCCCCAAATCTCTTTTTTGTGTCCATATATACGCCGGGATCCTGAGTCGAGGCTAATCCTGTTGCTGTGGTCGTGTGTCCTGGATCCTCTATCCTGAGCACTGGATCTGAGTCCTGGACTTCGAGTCGTGGCTGAACCCGTCTCTGCGGTCCTGCCAGACTCTCACCAAACTACTTCCCTGATGGCTCCCACATCATTGCTGACATGCATTTCCAAACATTTGGTCTACCTATGTTGTAAATTTATTATCTTTTCAATTTACATACGGCATCTATTGCACGTCTGTCCGTCCTGGGAGAGGGATCCCTCCTCTGTTACTCTCATTACATTACATTACATTTAGCTGGCGCTTTTATCCAAAGCGACTTACAATAAGTGCGTTCGACCAACAAGATACAACCTTGAAGAAAACAGAATCATAAAGTACATCAGGCTTCATAGAGCCAAACATTTCAAGTGCTACTCAACTGGCTTTAGATAAGCCAGCACTTTATTAGTATATAAGCGCTTTGTTAATAGTTCTATCCTCGAGGTGGAGTCGAAAGAGATTAGTTTCAGTCTGGAAGGTGTGTAAGCTTTCTGCTGTCCTGATGTCAATGGGAGCTCATTCCACCATCTTGGAGCCAGGATAGCTCTCCCTGAGGTTTCTCCCATGTTTCCCTTTAAACTGGGTTTTCTCCGGAAGTTTTTCCTTGTACGATGTGAGGGTCTGAGGACAGAGGGTCTGAGGACAGAGGGTCTAAGGATAGAGGGTCTAAGGACAGAGGGTCTAAGGACAGAGGGTGTAAGGACAGAGGGTGTCGTATTGTCATACTGATATTCTGTACGAACTGTGAAGTCCACTGAGACAAATGTAACATTTGTGATATTGGGCTTTATAAATAAACATTGATTAATTGATTGATTGATTGATTGATTGATTGATTGATTGATTGATTGATTGATTGATTGATTGATTGATTGATTGAGTAAGTGTTTTGAAGGTGGTGAGGTCGGTGCAGTCTCTGATGGGTTGGGGGAGTGAGTTCCAGAGGGAGGCGGCAGCGACGGAGAAGGCTCTGTCCCCCCAGGTCCGGTGCTTGATGCGGGTGTGGTGGTGCAGCAGGTCTGTGCGGCAGGGGTGGGGGGGGGGGGGGGGGCTTGGTTGTTGAGGATTTTGAAGTCGATTATTTGACGGATGGGGAGCCAGTGGAGGTTCTGGAGGACGGGAGTGATGTGGTCTCGGGAGCGGGTGCGGGTGAGGAGGCGGGCAGCAGAGTTCTGGATATGTTGGAGTTTATTGAGGAGGTTGGACGGTATGCCGTAGAGGATGCTATTGCAGTAGTCGAGTCGTGATGTGATGGATGCATGAATCAGGGTTTCAGCAGCAGAGGAGGAGAGTGATGGGCGGAGACGGGCAATGTTTTAAAAAAGTAAAAGTAAAACAACAAAGTAAACATTTTTTTTTACATAAATAATTTTCTTGATATTCGATTGAATCCACCACAAACACAAAATATCCAATGTTGAAACAAAAGTAAATAAATATGTTTTCATGAAATTCCTAACTTACTATAGATGAGAGTAACACCTACGTCACTTCCGGGCAAAAATGACGGCCTCGCCCACTTTTTGGGTAAAACAAAGCTGTCATTTGAACGGCGGTCATTACAAATTCTGAAGTTGTTGCCAATCCGATCAGAGATGTTTGAAAACCGTGGATTTGTGGATCTTCAAAGAGCTCGATCACGATGGCCAGACAGGCAAACAGTTACATTACATCATTTGTAATCGACACTCGGTCTCGATATATGGTTACATTTAAATCAGTAGTCGAGGCTGTAATTTCGCCAGCTGTTACTCTCATGAGCGAGGCGGATCATAATAGTTTTAACATGCCAAAAAGCTGCAGGGTCGTTTATTGAGTCTCAAACATTAAAACTAATCCAGAGTTCAGTGTTTCTGAACTTCCTCTAAGAAGAAAGGACAGAAACAGAAGAGCTCTGTGGCTTCAGGCTCGATCAATGACAACCTCCTTCCATCAGCAAGGGCATTGAAGATGAAACGTGGCTGGGTCTTTCAGCATGACAATGATCCCAAACACACCGCCCGGGCAACGAAGGAGTTGCCCAGCCACAGCCCCAAAACATCACTGCTCTAGAGGAGATCTGCATGGAGGAATGGGCCAAAATATCAGCAACAGTGTGTGAAAACCTTGTGAAGACTTACAGGAAGGAGAAGGAGGAAAGCCGCCCAGAAATAGAAAAATAAACGTTTATAAAGAAGCAGATTCTGTGTTATCTGTGTGACGGTGCTGCACACAGACAGGAAGTGAAATGATCACACAGGAAACCAGCCGATGCACGAGATAAAGATGGGGGGAAAAGGTCTCCGGAAGTCAAAATTAGTCACAAGACAGGAATCAAAGTTGTCTAAAAAAAAGAGCTTATATTTTAGTCTGTATATCCAACCCAGTCTCACAAAAAACATGTAATAGCTAGGTTTGTCCACAGGGCATCACGTAGTGTATTCACAAATAATCTTTATATCTATCAATCCATCCATCTATCTATCCATCGATCTATTCATCTATCTATCTATCTACAGTGGGAAAAAAAAAATGTAGTCAGCCGCCAACTGTGCAAGTTCTCCCACTTAAAAAGATGAGAGAGGCCTGTAATTTGCATCCTAGGTACACTTCAACTATGAGAGACAGAATGGGGGGAAAGAATCCAGGAAATCACATTGTAGGATTTTTAATGAATGAATTGGTAAATTCCTTGGTAAAATAAGTATTTGGTCACCTACAAACAAACAAGATTTCTGGCTCTCACAGACCTGTACCTTCTTCTTTAAGAGCCTCTTCTGTCTATCAAAATAGAACTTTTTGGTAAAAACTCAACTAGACGTGTTTGGAGGAGAAAGAATGCTGAGTTGCATCCAAAGAACACCTACTGTGAAACATGGGGGTGGAAACATCATGCTTTGGGGCTTTCTGCAAAGGGACCAGGACGACTGATCCGTGTAGAGGAAAGAATGAATGGGGCCATGTATCGTGAGATTTTGAGTGACATCCTCCTTCCATCAGCAAGGGCATTGAAGATGAAACGTGGCTGGGTCTTTCAGCATGACAATGATCCCAAACACACCGCCCGGGCAATGAAGGAGTTGCCCAGCGACAGCCCCAAAACATCACTGCTCGAGAGGATATCTGCATGGAGGAATGGGCCAACATACCAGCAACAGTGAAAACCTTGTGAAGACTTACAGAAAACGTTTGACCTCTGTCATTGCCAACAAAGGGTATATAACAAAGTATTGAGATTAACTTTTGTTATTGACCAAATACTTATTTTCCAGCATAATTTGCAAAGAAATTCTTTAAAAATCCTACAATGTGATTTCCTGGATTCTTTCCCCCCATTCTGTCTCTCATCGTTGAAGTGTACCTAGGATGAACGTTACAGGCCTCTCTCGTCTTTTTAAGTGGGAGAACTTGCACAATTGGTGGCTGACTAAATACTTTTTTGCCCCACTGTATATCTTTGGGTCGCGATTTATTGACGAAGGAAAAAAGTGGGTCCTGAAGCATGACCAGTTGAGAACCACTGGTTTATCTCACAGCTGTTGCTCTCGATATCATTTTGCTGAAAAAAGGAGACAGGGAAATAATCTAAGGCTCATGCGTGGCGATATAGCGTGTATGTAATTACATTGCAATAATACTTTGCCCTTTTTCGTATTTTGTTTGTGTTTATTGAAACTATTTTTCTTTTGTAGGGTGAGGGAATGCTCCGGTTTTGGGACAGAATTAACATGGGATCACTCCGGTCATTGTACGTACTTCGTCTCACAGGAATATTAACGGTCAGATTGAATACAACATCGACCCAATTTCTCCGGTCAATGACGGGAGAGTTTTGAAAGTGACAAAACACTGTTCCACACATTTAAAAACACTTAAACAATTAAACAATGTTTACCCAGGATTCAGGCACCTTCCCTGGCTTGTAAAATGCGGTGATGCGCCCTGGAGGTATCAGACTATTTAAAACATGTATACCCAGGATTCAATCACTTTTCCTGGCTTGTAAAGTGCTGTGAAGCAGCCTGTTCTCTGGGTGCAGTCTGGGTGGGAGAGCCATGTGCTGCAAGGAGCTCTCTGTTTCTCTCTGTGTGAGTCTCACACCCCGCTTCTCTCTGGCTGCTCTCTCCCTCTATTCACAGCACTTTTCCCCAGCTTTCAAAGACTCATTGCTGGGTAGAAAAGCCTTGTGCATCACCCTGGATCTCTGCATAGGTGCCTGTGAGTGTGAGACCCTGCTATCAGCAGTGAACCTGCTGCCAGCATTACGAACATATTAATCAGGCGTTTTAACACTTTTTCCCATGAAAATTATTTTATTCACTATCATGGGGCTATACAAATCAAATTCCGGGTAATTCGGAGCACAATTGTACCTTTTACTATTTAAATTTATTTGTATTATATATTTTTGGGCTATAAAAGTGAAAGAGTGAGAAAGACATTTCTGGGTGACTTTGTCAGTTTATGGAGCTTAGCCCATAATTCCTGGAGGTTCCAGCCCGAATTTGGGAGCTCATAGGTGGCCTGCCATGCGCCCCCACCCGTGGAAAGAAGAAAAAAGTAAAGAAAACGGTCAATTATATCTTAAAATAATCAAAAATGAAGTTTGTGCTAACGGAGAAGGCGCTCAAAAAATCTCACCCCTTCGGCGTTTCAGACCGAAGCCCCAGACACAATTTACAACGGAGAGGGGAAACCAAGCCTCCCCTACTCCGTCAAAAAAATGCATTCATCATTTTCAAGCTACCATCTGCACGAAATCGGAAACCCGGTTTTTGAGAGGACTCAGAAAAAAAAAAGATGTTTCACTTCATGGAGGAATGTGTCTGCGCCATGTGTGCTCTGGCTCAGACCCCCCAGCATGGTTCTTACCAAACTTTAAGTTTTTGAACTGGTCTCTGGAGGAATGTAAGGGGAGTTGTCAGGGGACTCTACCCGCCTTATGAGACACTATTTTCGGATACTTTTTTCGATTTTCACCCCTTTTCTATGGTTCTCCAAAAAGTGAACTCAGACTTTTTCTGACTGTGGAGGAATGCAAGGGGAGTTTGAGGGGACTCTACCCGCATTATGAGAGACTATTTTCAGATACATTTTCTCACTTTCACCCCTTTTCTATGGATCTCCAAAAAGTGAACTCAGTCTTGTTCTGACTGTGGAGGAATGCAAGGGGAGTTGACAGGGGACTCTGGCGGGCTCATGATGCACTATTTTCGGATACTTTTTTTCATTTTCAGCCCTTTTCCATGGATGAATTGAAACGTATTTGTTTTACATTTTGGTCAATTTGACCCAGTTCTGGTACCGCATTGCCTGGAGGATAGGACCAAGAGATGACAGACTCTCTGGCTGCCTCACAAGTCACTATTGTCGGACACTTTCTTTGCTTTACCCCGGTTCTATCACTCTTTCCTCCTTTGACCATAAAACGTGTTTCCTGCTGGGGTACTGCCTGGTTCCGGGGCACCCCAAACCCTCTCATGGTCGGGGCACCATGAATTGATGCATCGGACCCAATGTTGCCAGCCCCGCGTTGGTGCGGAGGTGGGACCATTTAACCCCGGTGGTAACCCAAGTCCTCCCTTGGTCCGTGCACCATGAATTGAAGCATCGGACCCAGTGTTGCAATCACCGGTTACTTTAACGCATATAAACGGAGAAACAGAACAGAATTTTAATAAAATTCATTATGTCTGTTTTAGGAAGGATGTCGTCCAAATGCCCGGTGTGCAGACTCTTCTATCTGGCGTTGAACAAGCACCTTAAGCACAAACATGCGGTGCGGAACTTGGAGGAAAGAGGCATCATTCTGAAAATGGCCAGTGGCAGGATAAATGTTCGGACCAAACCCTGTCCCATCACAGGGTGTTCGTATGCTGGGAAGAGACTGGACGTCTGTGGTACTTATGTAGGTCCCTATGAAGTACCTCCCCGTCAAAAGCGGAGGGATGGGGGACGAATGTGAGGCCCCTCTGCAGTAGCTGTTGTTGGGCTGCAGAGGGGGTGAACCGTTTTGATAAGTTAAGAACGGTTGATGGTGAATTCCACCCCAGGTCCGGGTGTGGTGGGTGTTGTGTGAATGGGATTGTGGTGTGTCCCGGGTTGGTTTTGAGAGTATTCAGAAATGTAGTTTTAGTTGTTGCAGCCAGCTGTGGAAAGGGAACCAGTGTATGATGTCTGCTCTGGTGGTGAAGATGTCGTCCGAGATGCCTGCAGGATGTTTTGCGTCAGTGAAGCGGGTGTTATTGATGATGTCCAGGTTGTACTGATGTGTGAGGGGTAAGGAGGATGAGTATTGTATGTGTGGGAAATAGAGGGTCGCTCCGGGGAAGACTGTTTTGGCCAGTTGGAATGTCTTTTGGCTCCTCTCCAACTTTGCCCTTTTTCGTATTTTGTTTGTGTTTATTTAAACTATTTTTCTTTTGTAGGGATAGGGTTAGGGTTACCATATTACTATTTACTTGCACTATATTTTTCTGTTTATCTGTGTTATTGTGTTGCACTGTTGGAGAAGCCTGTGACCTAAGAATTGTGACGGCATAATCAATCAATCAATCAATCAATCAATGTTTATTTATATAGCCCAATATCACACATGTTACATTTGTCTCAGTGGTCTTCACAGTGTGTACAGAATATCAGTATGACAATACGACACCCTCTGTCCTTAGACCCTCACATCGTACAAGGAAAAACTTCCAAAGAAAACCCCCAGTTTAAAGGGAACATGGGAGAAACCTCAGGGAGAGCAACAGAGGAGGGATCCCTCTCCCAGGACGGACAGACGTGCAATAGATGCCGTGTGTAAATTGAAAAGATAATACATTTGCAACATAGGTAGTCCAGATGTTTGGAAATGCATGTGTGTATAATAGGAAGATGAATCCACAAGGATATCCATCCAGGACCGATGATCCAGGACCACAGCGACGACTCAAGATCCAGCGCTCGCGATCCAGGACTCAGGACCGCAGGATCATCCATGACTCCGGATCCCGGCGTATATAGACACCAAAAAGAAAGACATTTGGGGAAGCTGGGTTAATGGGAACATGAGTGTACACGGGTATAGACAGAGAGAAGGAAGAAGTAAGATGTCCCCCGACAAACTAAGCCTATATCAGCAAAACTAGGGGCTGCATCTAATCAGCCCTAACTATAAGCTTTATCAGAAAGGAAGGTCTTCAGCGCACTCTTAAAAACGGATAGGGCGTCTGCCGCCCGAACACAAACTGGAAGCTGATTCCACAAATGTGGAGCTTGATAAGAAAAGGCTCTGGCTCCCACTGTACTTTTAGAGACTCTAGGAACAACCAACAACCCTGGTGTCTCTGGTTAGGACACGAGCTGCAGCATTTTGAATCAGCTGAAGCGACTTCACTGACTTCTTGGTACTCCCTGATAATAAAGAGTTACAATAATCCAGCCTAGAAGTAACAAATGCATGGACTAGTTTCTCTGCATCGTTTTGAGGCAAGATATGCCTGATTTTTGCATAAGAGAAGCTATGGCTAGCTATGTAGCTATGTTTGTATGACAACATAAAGAACCTTGAACCTTGAACCTACTAACTTGAGCCCCTCCACTGTATGGGTTATCCCTACCATAGATTACCCAACAAAAATACTCTGGAGCCGCCATTGATGGGATAGGTGTTTAGTCATCAGTCCTCAATGTTGGAGTGATGAGGCCAGAGCTTAGATCTTCACAATTTTTGTAATGTATTATAGGCAATCTTGAAACGTCTATTAATCTTAATTTAACAAATAACAATACTATCAAACTATCACTCAGTGTGACTGGTGAGTCCTTCCGGTTCACACAAACCCACAATCTCACAACCATTATGCACTACATTAATGCACATCATGTTTTCTTAAAGGGGAAAGGAAACACCAATTACAGTTATAATATTCCGGTAGTTTATTCATTTTACAATGGATATTGATCTTAATATTTATTGTACATGATATTACTCGCCAAAAGAAAATTAATTATCCGCCGGCCGGGTGGGGAATTCCGGGACCAGGCCGCCGCCATTAGGGGAGTCCCAAATGGTGACGTCACTGTGTGGGTCTTCGCTCCGGGTATCCATACCGGAAGTCAACACAACGTAGCAGATATGGCAGCGATGGAGGAATTTTGCAATGAGATCGACGTTTTGAACGATGCATTTGACTATTCGTCGGGAGATGACATTGATGTGGAAGCATCTACAGTTACCAGGCATCCCATGGCCTATGCTTATGAACCGATTCGGTCGAATAGAGTGGCATACGATCCGGAATAAAAAAACAAATAAACACAATGCTAACAGTGAGCCTCTGAATTAGCCCCGAGCGAAAAATGCTAACCTATTACTGCACCGAAAATCACTCCTAGCTCCCTTATTACTTATCCTAGCTGCACATCGTTTATGATCGCAAGGAGACACAGAATCTAACGGTGCCCACCTCAACACTGAAAGATACAAACTCGCGAGGTTATCAACAAAAACGTACATCAAAACAAGTGGGGCTAGGTAGCCTACTAACATACGCCAGGCTTACCTTCCTCATTGTCTGGTCTAATCTGGTCTTCAATGGCATTACAACGATAAAAACGATGATGTAGTTAATCCATAGGTTAATATCCAATGGGGCTGTGTCCCCTTTGAAATGTTCTGATAATCTATAAGCAATACAACTGCAATTCTGTTATCTGCTGTCCGCTCTGTGCTCCGTGCGCTCTGGGTCCTGCAATACCATCCATTGAACACCTAGTCCAGCAATACTAGCCTTTTTAGGGCTATTTTCGACAGATGAGCGTGTGTATGCCAGTTTAATTAGTTGAGCTATAGAACACCCCCAATTCTCTATTGTACGTCATAATAATAGCTACCATTTAGTTTGGACGCGATTGCGTTAATTAATAAGGTCACACTGTGTCAGTAAATACATGTGTGAGCTAGTAATCTGGTAGTGCTGCAATATGTACCTCTCTCTCGGCAGCTGAAACAACTCGTTTGGTGGCTCGAACTTCACGTTTGTTGACACTGTCATTGTCTTGCGCGGCCGACGTGCTGGGACGGTCGGAGTTCCCGACTGCATACGTTGAGAAATCGAATATTGTGGGAACAGATCCTGGCTTCAAATCCAATGTTTTGTATTGAACCAGGCATCCAGACTGGACTTTGAGCAGCTTCTCATCCTTTAGTGGCAGCCTATGGAAATGTACTTCTTCCTTCTTCGTATAAAATCCATTTGTGCAGCCTGGGGCAATACAATAAACTCCTGACGACGACCGTTTTCTTGTAATGTAAACTACTGGTGCATAGCACGCCATGTTGTTTGTTATTGAGCTTTGGCCCAGGAAGCCGTACCCAATCAGTGACGTCAATGGAAAAGTCCCGGAGCAATGGAAACGCCCATGGTCATTAGGCACGTATTTCAAAAAGTAAATTCGCGTATCTCGATCGTTTACATTGGAAATAGACTAGATAAATACATTTCCTAATGGGAATATTGTCGCATGGAAAGCAGTTTGAAAAGTGTTTCCATTTCCCTTTAATACATGCTCTCCGACTATATTTTGCATAGCCCTCCACTTTAAAGTATTACACGCTGTAGTTTGCGATGTATTCTCATATTATCATTGTCCCAAGTGTTTTCGTTTTTCAGCTGTTAAGGTTCATTGTCTTGTTACATTTAAATGTGGTGTAAATCCATTTTTTAATTCTTAATTGTTTGGCAATACATTTGATTTTGATTCTGATTCAAAGATTCTCACAGATAGTGGAACACACTTTGTTAATATTATGGCTCGGGTCCTTCGGAGTTGCCTTAGCAGAGCTCTCATTGTTGTGGTCCTTTTTTTTTAATGTGTGTCTGCGGGAAAAAAACGGGAGTACCCGGCGTAAACCCATACCGGCTTGGGAACATCACGCCGCCTCTTCATTTATAAATATAAGTATCACATTATATTGATCATATATATTTACAAACAAATAATCGGCCATGATTACAGCGAAAACAGTCACATCCAAAACGCTGATGCCAACTCACAGAGCTACCTTCAGTAGACCCTGAGCACAACGACGCCACAAACTTCCGGTCCCCGAGCCTCAGCAACGAGGACTCTGGTCATTTTTTTTCATGTGTGTGTCTGCGGGAAAAAACGGGAGCACCCGGCGTAAACCCGTCTCTTCATTTATAAATATAAATGATCAATACATCTCACGTTATATTGATCATTTCTATTTATAAACAAATAATTGAGCTAAAGATGTTTAGTAGGGAGGGGGTGCTACATGCATGAAGTCGCAGAAGGACGTTAGCAGGCTGCTTACGTAGCTTGACTGGCTGCCGTTACAGTCTGAGTTGAAGGCATCCAGCGATGCGAGAATGATACCACCGGTGACAGTCACTAAAGCGCCGACACCAACTTGCAGAGCAAATCTTAGTGGACCTTTAGGACGATAACGCCACACACTTCTGGTCTCATCCTCATCAAGTGGAGACTCTGGGATGTCCCCTTCTTTCTTTGTTGTTCGGTCCTCCTGAATCAAGATGTGCGTCCTTGACTCTTCCAGTTGCTTCTGAAGATCTTCCACAACTCTTTTCAGGATTTCATATTCCTCGTGTTCTTTCTCTGTCAGAGCCTGAAGTCTAACCAGCTCATCGGCATGGCTCTTATCTTGCTCATTCCGAAATACTACCATCTCCTGAACATCGTTCAGTGCTTGTCTCAACTGTTCTAGCCCTGCCTGTTCGTGTGCTCTCACAGAGTCAAGTTCAGCAGTAATGTTGGCATTCGTCGCACTCAAAGCCAATCTCTCCTCTTCCAGCTTTCTTGTGTTTTGAATATTTGTCTCACTGCTTTCTCTTAACTCCACCTGATGAGAAGCAGTCACTGACTCCACCATCTTGTGTATCTTTTCAGCAGTGTCCCCTTCTTTCTTTGTTCTTAGGTCCTCCTGAATCAAGATGTGCGTCCTTGACTCTTCCAGTTGCTTCTGAAGATCTTCCACGACTTTTTTCAGGATTTCCTTTTCTTCATTTTCTTTCTCTGTCAGAGCCTGAAGTCTAACCAGCTCATCGGCATGGCTCTTATCTTGCTCATTCCGAAATACTACCATCTCCTGAACATCGTTCAGTGCTTGTCTCAACTGTTCTAGCCCTGCCTGTTCGTGTGCTCTCACAGAGTCAAGTTCAGCAGTAATGTTGGCATTCGTCGCACTCAAAGCCAATCTCTCCTCTTCCAGCTTTCTTGTGTTTTGAATATTTGTCTCACTGCTTTCTCTTAACTCCACCTGATGAGAAGCAGTCACTGACTCCACCATCTTGTGTATCTTTTCAGCAGTGTCCCCTTCTTTCTTTGTTCTTAGGTCCTCCTGAATCAAGATGTGCGTCCTTGACTCTTCCAGTTGCTTCTGAAGATCTTCCACGACTTTTTTCAGGATTTCCTTTTCTTCATTTTCTTTCTCTGTCAGAGCCTGAAGTCTAACCAGCTCATCGGCATGGCTCTTATCTTGCTCATTCCGAAATACTACCATCTCCTGAACATCGTTCAGTGCTTGTCTCAACTGTTCTAGCCCTGCCTGTTGGTGTGCTCTCACAGAGTCAAGTTCAGCAGTAATGTTGGCATTCGTCGCACTCAAAGCCAATCTCTCCTCTTCTAGCTTTCTTGTGTTTTGAATATTTGTCTCACTGCTTTCTCTTAACTCCACCTGATGAGAGGCAGTCACTGACTCCACCATCTTGTGTATCTTTTCAGCAGTGTCCCCTTCTTTCTTTGTTCTTAGGTCCTCCTGAATCAAGATGTGCGTCCTTGACTCTTCCAGTTGCTTCTGAAGATCTTCAACTACTTTTTTCAGGATTTCATATTCCTCGTGTTCTTTCTCTGTCAGAGCCTGAAGTCTAACCAGCTCATCGGCATGGCTCTTATCTTGCTCATTCCGAAATACTACCATCTCCTGAACATCGTTCAGAGCTTGTCTCAACTGTTCTAGCCCTGCCTGTTTGTGTGCTCTCACAGAGTCAAGTTCAGCAGTAATGTTGGCATTCGTCGCACTCAAAGCCAATCTCTCCTCTTCCAGCTTTCTTGTATTTTGAATATTTATCTCACTGCTTTCTCTTAACTCCACCTGATGAGAGGCAGTCACTGACTCCACCATCTTGTGTATCTTTTCAGCAGTGTCCTCTTCTTTCTTTGTTCTTAGGTCCTCCTGAATCAAGATGTGCGTCCTTGACTCTTCCAGTTGCTTCTGAAGATCTTCAACGACTTTTTTCAGGATTTCATATTCCTCGTGTTCTTTCTCTGTCAGAGCCTGAAGTCTAACCAGCTCATCGGCATGGCTCTTATCTTGCTCATTCCGAAATACTACCATCTCCTGAACATCGTTCAGAGCTTGTCTCAACTGTTCTAGCCCTGCCTGTTTGTGTGCTCTCACAGAGTCAAGTTCAGCAGTAATGTTGGCATTCGTCGCACTCAAAGCCAATCTCTCCTCTTCCAGCTTTCTTGTATTTTGGATATTTATCTCACTGCTTTCTCTTAACTCCACCTGATGAGAGGCAGTCACTGACTCCACCATCTTGTGTATCTTTTCAGCAGTGTCCTCTTCTTTCTTTGTTCTTAGGTCCTCCTGAATCAAGATGTGCGTCCTTGACTCTTCCAGTTGCTTCTGAAGATCTTCAACGACTTTTTTCAGGATTTCATATTCCTCGTGTTCTTTCTCTGTCAGAGCCTGAAGTCTAACCAGCTCATCGGCATGGCTCTTATCTTGCTCATTCCGAAATACTACCATCTCCTGAACATCGTTCAGAGCTTGTCTCAACTGTTCTAGCCCTGCCTGTTTGTGTGCTCTCACAGAGTCAAGTTCAGCAGTAATGTTGGCATTCGTCGCACTCAAAGCCAATCTCTCCTCTTCCAGCTTTCTTGTGTTTTGGATATTTATCTCACTGCTTTCTCTTAACTCCACCTGATGAGAGGCAGTCACTGACTCCACCATCTTGTGTATCTTTTCAGCAGTGTCCCCTTCTTTCTTTGTTCTTAGGTCCTCCTGAATCAAGATGTGCGTCCTTGACTCTTCCAGTTGCTTCTGAAGATCTTCCACGACTCTTTTCAGGATTTCCTTTTCTTCATTTTCTTTCTCTGTCAGAGCCTGAAGTCTAACCAGCTCCTCTGCATGGCTCTTATCTTGCTCATTCCGAAATACTACCATATCCTGAACATCGTTCAGAGCTTGTCTCAACTGTTCTAGCCCTGCCTGTTGGTGTGCTCTCACAGAGTCAAGTTCAGCAGTAATGTTGGCATTCGTCACACTCAAAGCCAATCTCTCCTCTTCCAGCTTTCTTGTGTTTTGAATATTTGTCTCACTGCTTTCTCTTAACTCCACCTGATGAGAAGCAGTCACTGACTCCACCATCTTGTGTATCTTTTCAGCAGTGTCCCCTTCTTTCTTTGTTCGTAGGTCCTCCTGAATCAAGATGTGCGTCCTTGACTCTTCCAGTTGCTTCTGAAGATCTTCAACGACTTTTTTCAGGATTTCATATTCCTCGTGTTCTTTCTCTGTCAGAGCCTGAAGTCTAACCAGCTCATCGGCATGGCTCTTATCTTGCTCATTCCGAAATACTACCATCTCCTGAACATCGTTCAGAGCTTGTCTCAACTGTTCTAGCCCTGCCTGTTTGTGTGCTCTCGCAGAGTCAAGTTCAGCAGTAATAATTGTATTCGTCGCACTCAAAGCCAATCTCTCCTCTTCCAGCTTTCTTGTGTTTTGGATATTTGTCTCACTGCTTTCTCTTAACTCCACCTGATGAGAGGCAGTCACTGACTCCACCATCTTGTGTATCTTTTCAGCAGTGTCCCCTTCTTTCTTTGTTCTTAGGTCCTCCTGAATCAAGATGTGCGTCCTTGACTCTTCCAGTTGCTTCTGAAGATCTTCCACGACTCTTTTCAGGATTTCCTTTTCTTCCTCTGTCAGAGCCTGAAGTCTAACCAGCTCATCTGCATGGCTCTTATCTTGCTCATTCCGAAATACTACCATATCCTGAACATCGTTCAGTGCTTGTCTCAACTGTTCTAGCCCTGCCTGTTCGTGTGCTCTCACAGAGTCAAGTTCAGCAGTAATGTTGGCATTCGTCGCACTCAAAGCCAATCTCTCCTCTTCCAGCTTTCTTGTGTTTTGGATATTTGTCTCACTGCTTTCTCTTAACTCCACCTGATGAGAGGCAGTCACTGACTCCACCATCTTGTGTATCTTTTCAGCAGTGTCCTCTTCTTTCTTTGTTCTTAGGTCCTCCTGAATCAAGATGTGCGTCCTTGACTCTTCCAGTTGCTTCTGAAGATCTTCAATGACTTTTTTCAGGATTTCATATTCCTCGTGTTCTTTCTCTGTCAGAGCCTGAAGTCTAACCAGCTCATCGGCATGGCTCTTATCTTGCTCATTCCGAAATACTACCATCTCCTGAACATCGTTCAGTGCTTGTCTCAACTGTTCTAGCCCTGCCTGTTGGTGTGCTCTCACAGAGTCAAGTTCAGCAGTAATGTTGGCATTCGTCGCACTCAAAGCCAATCTCTCCTCTTCTAGCTTTCTTGTGTTTTGAATATTTGTCTCACTGCTTTCTCTTAACTCCACCTGATGAGAGGCAGTCACTGACTCCACCATCTTGTGTATCTTTTCAGCAGTGTCCCCTTCTTTCTTTGTTCTTAGGTCCTCCTGAATCAAGATGTGCGTCCTTGACTCTTCCAGTTGCTTCTGAAGATCTTCAACTACTTTTTTCAGGATTTCATATTCCTCGTGTTCTTTCTCTGTCAGAGCCTGAAGTCTAACCAGCTCATCGGCATGGCTCTTATCTTGCTCATTCCGAAATACTACCATCTCCTGAACATCGTTCAGAGCTTGTCTCAACTGTTCTAGCCCTGCCTGTTTGTGTGCTCTCACAGAGTCAAGTTCAGCAGTAATGTTGGCATTCGTCGCACTCAAAGCCAATCTCTCCTCTTCCAGCTTTCTTGTGTTTTGGATATTTATCTCACTGCTTTCTCTTAACTCCACCTGATGAGAGGCAGTCACTGACTCCACCATCTTGTGTATCTTTTCAGCAGTGTCCCCTTCTTTCTTTGTTCTTAGGTCCTCCTGAATCAAGATGTGCGTCCTTGACTCTTCCAGTTGCTTCTGAAGATCTTCAACGACTTTTTTCAGGATTTCATATTCCTCGTGTTCTTTCTCTGTCAGAGCCTGAAGTCTAACCAGCTCATCGGCATGGCTCTTATCTTGCTCATTCCGAAATACTACCATCTCCTGAACATCGTTCAGAGCTTGTCTCAACTGTTCTAGCCCTGCCTGTTTGTGTGCTCTCGCAGAGTCAAGTTCAGCAGTAATAATTGTATTCGTCGCACTCAAAGCCAATCTCTCCTCTTCCAGCTTTCTTGTGTTTTGGATATTTGTCTCACTGCTTTCTCTTAACTCCACCTGATGAGAGGCAGTCACTGACTCCACCATCTTGTGTATCTTTTCAGCAGTGTCCTCTTCTTTCTTTGTTCTTAGGTCCTCCTGAATCAAGATGTGCGTCCTTGACTCTTCCAGTTGCTTCTGAAGATCTTCCACAACTTTTTTCAGGATTTCCTTTTCTTCATTTTCTTTCTCTGTCAGAGCCTGAAGTCTAACCAGCTCATCTGCATGGCTCTTATCTTGCTCATTCCGAAATACTACCATCTCCTGAACATCGTTCAGTGCTTGTCTCAACCGTTCTAGCCCTGCCTGTTTGTGTGCTCTCACAGAGTCAAGTTCAGCAGTAATGTTGGCATTCGTCGCACTCAAAGCCAATCTCTCCTCTTCTAGTTTTGCTAAATCCCTAGAACTTTCCTCCCTCACTTCACTTAACTTCAAGTTAAGTGATGTTATAACTGATTCCAACAGCTCATGTACCCTCTCATTCTCATCCCTGATCTCGACCATATTTTCTTCCTCATTTTTCAACATTGTAGTAATATCGCACTGTTGAATGTCGAATATGCTGAGCTTTTGATGGGACCTTTCCTGACTCGTACAGGGATGTCCTCCTCTCTGTATCTCTTTATGAGAGGGCAGGAATGTAACTGTGTCTACCAGGACTTCCTCCTGCTTATGAACCCTTTCTGCGTAATATTTCGCCACGCTTGCTTTTTCCTCCACACGAAGAGTCAAAACATGGTCAAACATGTCCACGAGTCGTTCACACACTTTTCCAGGAAGCCTTTGTGAGGGCCCCGGAGGCTCCTCAGGCATATACATGCAATTTGGGTCCTTTTCTTCTCTAACGCAAAGGGCATCCTGGGTATCTTGAGACAGCTCATTACTTTCCATGATGTCTCTGATAGCGCTCAAACCCCTTCCAATAACAACAACAAAAATATTCTAAAACCAATGCAGTTAAAGGTAATTCTGGGTATGGTCTGTTCGTCCTCCAACACCAAAACTAATCTATGTTGGATCCTGATGTGGCTACAAGGGGTGCAGTAGTCTTTCTAATGAGAAGGAAATGGTGTACCTTTGCTCATGCTGGCCTATTTACCTTGGAATGGCGTGATGTCATGCGACGGCGTGCCTTTGATCATCTAATGATGTCATGCCATTCTATGCATGCCTTGCATGGCGTGATGTCAGTGCATCCTACATACATGCCTTGCATCACGTGATGTCATGGCATTCTACTACCTGCCTTGCAGCAGACAGCTTCGCCATCATGGTTTTTTTTTTTCTTTTTTTAACATACGTGTAAAGGAAAGAATGAATGGAACCGTAGTTACAGCCGTAACTATCGTTGTATTTCGTCCCTACTGACCGCCAGAGGGTGAGGAGTGGCAACATTGACCCGGTTCAACCTGGAGAATGTGCCAGAAGCCGCCCACGACGCGTGGCGCAGATGGTCTCAAGGGGCACCCCTCTTAGGGCAGCCCACAATGTTGAGATGCTTCTTGTATAGTGGCATCTCACCCCTGATGGCGGGGGGCGGCCACTGGCCCCATAGGCATGTGTGATGGTATCAACCACCCAGTGGGACAGCCGCTGCTTAGAGAGAGCACGACCCTTCCTAGTGCCGCCATGGCAAACGAAGAGCTGCTCTGACTGCCGTATACAGGCCGTAGCATCAATATACGCCCTCAGGGCACGCACAGGGCACAGCAACTCAGGTGTGCCGCTCTCCTGTGGAATGTTAAAGCATGCCAGCTGGATGGGCCAATTGGAGTGGGCTAGTGGAAGCACCTTGGGCAGGAAGGCCACATTCAGCCAGAGGGCAACACCCGAGCCATCGGAGTTCCACCGCAGGAAGTTATTGCTTACGGAGAGGGCATGAAGCTCTCCGACTCGCTTCCCTGAGGTTATGGCAAGCAGAAATGCTGCCTTCAGGGACAGCCACTTAAGCCCGACCTGGGCCAAGGGCTCGAAGGGAGGAGATGATAGGGCATCCAGCACTAGGGGCAGGTCCCAAGCCGGAGCCCTTGGGGTAACAGGGGGACGCTGCCGTAGAGCCCCTCTCAGAAAGAGGGACACCAACCTGTGGCGCCCCACTGTGGCGCCCTCGACTCCGACATGTCGGGCAGAGATAGCAGCCATATACACCTTCAAAGTGGAGTGAGAACGTCCACCATCCAGAAGGGACTGCAGGAACTCTAAAATGGTGGCCACAGAGCAATGCCCCGGATTCTCAGCCTTACTCACACACCAGTGGGACAGGAGCTTCCTTTTGCACTCATACTGTACTCGAGTGGACGGAGCTCTGGCCTTCAGGATAGTTTCCCTGACAGATGCCGTGACACCACTCAACAGTGGGTTGGGCCTCGCAGATGCCAAGCCGAGAGCTGAAGGCGGCGAGGGTCGGGATGCCAGATCTGACCCTTGAGCTGTGACAGGAGGTCCTTCCTGTCGGGGAGACGCCATGGTGGGCGGCCGCAGAGACTGCACAGCAGTGGGAACCAGACTCTCCTCGGCCAGCAGGGGGCAACTAGAAGGAGCCTGTGCCCCTGAGTAAGGACCCTCTGAAGCGTCTGAAGTATCAGAGGCAGTGGCGGGAAGGCATACAGGAGAATGTCCGGCCAGTCGTGCGCCAGAGCATCCTGACCCAATGGGCTGGTCACCTCCGTCCAGGAGAACCAGAGGGGGCAGTTCCTCGACTCTTCCGAGGCAAAGAGGTCCACCTCGGCCCTTCCGAAAAGGCTCCAAATGGTCTCCACCCCCTCCGGGTGAAGCCTCCACTCCCCCGGCGGAGGCTTGTGCCGTGAGAGGAAATCTGCGACCTGATTCAGCTCCTGGTAGAAAGACTGCCCGCAGACTGGCGAGGCGGGGGAGCGCCCAAGGCAAGAGGCTCTTTGAAACCCGGAGCAGCTGTGCGGACCTGGTGCCCCCCTGGTGGTTGATTTGGGCAACGGCGGACATGTTGTCCGAACGAACGAGCACATGCCTGCCCGCCAGTTGGGGTGAAAAGTCCATGAGTGCGAGCAACACAGCCCGAAGCTCCAGCACATTGATATGGCGTGCACCTTCCTCCACTGACCCTGAACAGTTCCGCCCTGCCACGCGGCACCCCACCCCGAGAGACACGCATCCACAGTGACAGTCTCCCGGCGGGAAGGGAAGGGATGGCGCCCATGGGCACACCCCTCCAGCCCTGTCCCTCCAGCGGGACAGAGAGTGGAGGCACCGCTGAGACACCCTGACTCTCTTGTGCCACTTGGCGTCCGAGTGAAGGCTGTTCAGCCACATCTGCATGGGGCGCAGTGACAGCAGGCCTAAGGGCACGACGGCTGAGGCAGCTCCCGACATGTGATTCCCGGCATGCTAGCCCCCTGCCTCCCAATTCCCAACCTGACACCATACGTCTCGGTGTGTTCTGTCTGGAGTCAGCCCCTGCTTCTTCCCCATTTCCTGCTCCTGTCCAGGACCCGTTCTTGGGTGCTCGTCTGGCTTTTGGAGTCGAAAGTCCAGGGTAGCAACCCGAGCCCCAGAAGCCATGCTTTGGGCTCCAGGACCGGCCCACACAGCCATGGTACCGGCCCCAGTTCAGGCCCCAGCAGCCATGGTACCGGCCCCAGTTCCGGCCCCTGCTGCCATGTTTCTGGCTCCAGGTTCGGCTCCTGTACTGGCTCCCCAGCCGACGCCAGCCCCCCGTGTCATGTCAGTGGTTCGGCCCACTCCAGCCCCTCGTCACCTGATGGCTCTCCGGCCGACGCCAGCTCCCCGTGTCCTAACGACGTACCGGCCGACTCCAGCACTTCGTCTCCTGTTGGCTCTCCGGCCGACGCCAGCTCCCTGTGTCCTGTCGGCATTTCGGCCGACGCCAGCTCCCCGTGTTCTGTCGGCGTACCGACCGACACAAGTACCCTCTCAAGTTACCTCTCAAG
>NW_027263212.1:94186-113699 GCF_902827115.2 Pseudochaenichthys georgianus
TTATTTCCCTATTTCCCAGATCTGTAGAATATTAAGAGTGATTTTTGGGAAGTTATTGAGTTCGAATATGAGTTTCTAGATCCTGATATTGTTAGAAATGGAAATCAAGCATCCTCAATAACCCCCACAAGCCACTCCTAATAGTACTGCATACTTTCTTCTTTTCCCTTAACCAAATCTGGCTTTCTCTGACATGATGTGAGCGGTTATTGGGCGTTATTGAGGATGCTGAAGCCCACCGGAGTACGGAAATGTGTTTCTAAATCCTGATATTGTTAGAAATGGAAATCAAGCATCCTCAATAACCCCCAATATTAGCATTATAGTCCATGAAGACAATTTGGACAATTTTGGAGTGGGGCTTTGTAGGTTACTGAGGATGCTGAAGCCCACTAGGCGTAGGAACGTGGGTCCTTTCTGGTTTCTAGATCCTGATAAAGTCAGAAATGGCAACTAAGCATCCTCAGTAACCCCCACAAACCACTCTTAATAGTACTGCACACTTTCTTCTTTTCCCTTCACCAAATCTGGCTGTTTTCTGACATTATTTGAGTGCTTTTTGGGGGTTATTGAGGATGCTGAAGCCCACCGGGAGCAGGAATGGTTGCTGCATCCTACTATTGTTGGAAACAGATTCAGCATCCTCAATAACCCCCAACACCACTCCAGCTTTTTTAGCTATTGTGTGTATTAATGCTGATTAATGCTAATTACCCAACATATGCAGGTTAGCATACGACAGCTTCTATGTTCTGGAGACCCCTGCTATACATGTATATCATAACACTTTGGGGTCCTCACGTTTCCGGTTCACAATACGTGTCTTTGAGCCGGCAGATAGCACTGTGTGAAGTGCGCTAATTCAATTGGATAAGTGTCGATGAAGATTATTTAGAATTTGGACAACGTGAAGTGGTTTTGGGTTATCGGGGATACTGAATCCATTTCTGACATTATCAGGTGCATTATGGGCATTTTAACCAACGCAATGTGCATATTTATCTTCTCTGTGAGCTGATATGAGCTGGAAACTAGACATGGCAATCCAGCTCACGCTCTCTTCCCCTACAGCAGGGGTGTCAAACTCAATTTCATCGCGGGCCACATCAGCATTATGGTTGCACTCAAAGGGCCGGTTGTAACTTTAAGACTATATAAAAATACATATATAAATATATCATATATATAAAATAATGTATTATATTACATCATTGCCTCTGCATTGGATTATCATCGGATAGGGTAATAACTTCATAATTAACTACGTCTGAAAGCAGAAGTCGAGGGCAAGTCTCTTCAGTGCGTATGTCCCAAAATGATTTAAAAAGAAAAGCCAAATTCTGGAGAAAAAATAAATAGAAGTGAGGAAAAAGTCATATTTGAGATGCATTGTGGGACATGTAGTTTATGGGCAACGTGCTTCTGTAGCATGTAACTGTATAATAAACATATTATATTCTTTGCAAGCTCTTGTGGGGCCACATAAAATGAAGTCGCGGGCCGAATGTGGCCCCCGGGCCTTGAGTTTGACATCCCTGCCCTACAGGTTAGGGTCGGTGAAACATAGACAGTCACATAAGTCGTGTAAAATGCTGTACCGTGACGACAAGCGTTAATTAGCATTACTTTGCTTTCTAGCCGGACAGTTTGGACCATTTCTTTTTTTCTTTTTTTTTATACTTTTTTTTATTGAGTCAGGCACAATGAGTTTACATTTATACAGTCAATATTTTTATTTATTTTTCCCCTTTCCCTCCCTCCCGGTCCTAGCTAGTAAAATAAATAACTAACTAAATAAAGATAGATACCTGTATAGCTAAAAGTAAAGTAATATAGAAGATAATATTAAAAGAAAATGTATAGATAAGGGAATAAAGAATAGTAATACTTGTACCCATATACTCATATGTATACCCACATGTTCACATGCACATACATACAAAGACAGAACAAATAAATAAAAATGAAAAAAATTAATATAAAATTTGGATCATTTCTGATTGGTCGTTGGAGCTGACGGGAATCCAGAATAGCAGAACGTGGGCCTTCTCATATGAGCTGGAAACTAGACTCGATTTTTTTATATTTATTTCCTCTTCATTTCTAATTGTGCAAATTGCCCGCCAGTCGTTTTTTTGTTTCGGTTTTTTGTGGGGCTGGAGTCTGGAGCCCCGTACTATACATGTCTATCATAAATCGTTGGTGTCGTCACGTGTCCGGGTTCACAGGAGAAGTCTTTGAGCCGGTGCGTAGCGATGTGAAAGTTGCGTTAATTAGCATTACATCGCATTAAAGAAGACAAGTTGGACGATGGAGTGGTTTTGGGGCTTTAGCATCCTCTCACGAAACGAGACTTGAATCTGTTTTTTTACACTGTAATTAATCTCCCCCCCCCCCCCCCCCCAGATGCTGTCTCTGTCTCAGGACCTCCAGACGGCTCGGGCGCTCACCGTCATCGCGGCTGTTTTCGGGGTCTTGGCGTTAGCGGTGACGCTCGCCGGCGCCCAGTGCACCAACTGCATCCAGGAGGAGGCGCTGAAGGGGCGCATCGTTTTCACCGGGGGGGTCTTATACATCTTCAGCGGGCTCTTTGTCCTCGTGCCGCTCTGCTGGATGGCCAACAACATCATCGTGGATTTCCACAACCCTCAGATTCCTCCGTCGAAAAAGCGGGAAATCGGGGCGGCCATTTATATCGGATGGGCTTCCACGGGGTTATTGTTGATGGGGGGGGGGCTGCTGTGCTGCTCCTTCTCCCAGGGGGCGAGGGGAGGGTATCCCATAAAATACACCCCCACCAAGAGCATCACCTCCAATGGGGACAAGAAGCACTACGTCTGAGGAGGGGACTTTTGGAAGCTAAAACTGCAACTCAGACGTGTCTTGAAGTTTCCTACATTTTTGTTTTTGCTGCAACAAGACGATCAGATGCAACGGGGAGTCTGACGAAGAAGAATTATGTACAAAAGAGACTTTTAGGAAGAAAAGCTTAGGTCCCAGGCTCCTCCAACATGAATATAGGACATCGAACAATAAAACAGATAAAATAGTGCACTAGTTTTTAGCTTTAGGGGACTTTTGGAGCGGAGGTGAAGCTAACACGCCAGGGTTGAAGCTGACAGAGAAGCTTCTTGTGTTGGTGTTTTTGATAAGATGTGCTTTGTAGAAATCCACTTTTACTTTTGGGGGGACTTCTTTGGAGCATCTGGTCCAAAGGGGACGAGAAACACTCCGTCCGAGGAACTTTAGGGGGACTTTTGAGCGAGATGAAGCTAACGGGGGAAGCTAACGGGGGAAGCTAACGG
The DNA here is from genome assembly GCF_902827115.2 of Pseudochaenichthys georgianus. Classification (NCBI taxonomy): domain Eukaryota; kingdom Metazoa; phylum Chordata; class Actinopteri; order Perciformes; family Channichthyidae; genus Pseudochaenichthys; species Pseudochaenichthys georgianus. The sequence continues at coordinate 97,492 of NW_027263212.1, forward strand.
GTGAAGCTAACGGGGGAAGCTAACGGGTGAAGCTAACGGGTGAAGCTAACGGGGGAAGCTAACGGGTGAAGCTAAGACGTGTCTTGAAGTTTCCTCCAGGTTCAAGGCTTTGGTCTCATTCGCTCGGCAGCTACAGAGTCGATATTACGATCTGAAGGCCCCTCCGACAGAGCGACATGAATATAGGACATCGAACAATAACACAGATAAAATAGTGCAAGAGTTTTAACTTTAAGGCGACTTTTGGAGCGGAGGTGAAGCTAACGGGTGAAGCTAACGGGTGAAGCTAACGGGTGAAGCTAACGGGTGAAGCTAACGGGTGAAGCTAACGGGTGAAATGATTTCTGCTAAAACTGCAACTAAGAAGTAATAATACATTTCCTTTATATTATATAACACACTTTAAAAACATCTCGAGGAGAAAATACAACAAAATAAAAAGTTATCTCAGCGTATACGAGCTATACACTTCTGTTAAAGTGTGTGACGGTTGTAGCGTCCGCAGAAACTGAAAACGCTTTCTTTTCCTCGCAGGGATGAAGCCGAGAGAGAAGCTTCTTGTTTGGGTGTTTTTGAAAGAAACGCTTCGTAGAAACCCACTTTTATTTTTTGGGGGACTTCTTTGAAGCCGACCTGGACCTTTGCTCGATGTTTGAAATGATGTCTGGTGAAAACGCGACTAAATCTTTTCTTCGTTTTCAAAGTGAGGAAACTGGAAACTCAAAACTGCAACTAGAAATGTGTAATAATCTTAATTTATTTCATGTTGGTTTCAGTCTGCGGTCCTGTCTTCAATGGGGAGTGTGTTTTTCTGACATTTAAAATGTAGTGTGTGTGTGTGTGTGTGTGTGTGTGTGTGTGTGTGTGTGTGTGTGTGTGTGTGTGTGTGTGTGTGTGTGTGTGTGTGTGTGTGTGTGTGTGTGTGTGTGTGTGTGTGTGTGTGTGTGTGTGTGTGTGTGTGTGTGTGTGTGTGTGTGTGTGTGTTCATTGTTAATAGACCCCCCCCTCACCTCCCAGTGGACTCGTTTACTTCCTGGTTCCCACGGGGAACAGCAGGCGCTGAGATGTTGTGCTTAAAGGGGATTCACATCTGAATACTTAACAATGTTTCTACTTCCTGACCCAAGTATTTTTAATAAAACATTCTTTTTTTAATAAATGAAAACCTCTAAATAGTGTCTGTACTTCTTTACTGCTTGGTTTATCTGATATATAAATATGCAATAGAGGCTTCTCAATACTCAAATGTCCCCTCCTCGACTCCCCTCCTCGAGACTTAGTCCCGCCCACAGGAGATGCGAGCGGAGGACCGAGGAGGGGAACCGAGTAGAGAGGAGGGGGACCGAGGACCGAGGAGGGGAACCGAGTAGAGAGGAGGGGAACCGAGGAGGGGGACCGAGGACCGAGGAGGGGAACTGAGGACCGAGGAGGGGAACCGAGTAGAGAGGAGGGGGACCGAGTAGAGAGGAGGGGAACCGAGGAGGGGGACCGAGGACCGAGGAGGGGAACCGAGGACCGAGGAGGGGAACCGAGGAGAGAGGAGGGGGACCGAGGACAGAGGAGGGGACCGAGGACAGAGGAGGGGAACCGAGTAGAGAGGAGGGGAACCGAGGACCGAGGAGGGGAACCGAGTAGAGAGGAGGGGGACCGAGGACCGAGGACCGAGGAGGGGAACGGGGAACCGAGGAGAGAGAGGGGAACCGAGGAGAGAGGAGGGGAACCGAGGAGAGAGGGGGGGACCGAGGAGGGGAACCGAGGAGAGAGGAGGGGAACCGAGGAGAGAGGAGGGGAACCGAGTAGAGAGGAGGGGGACCGAGGAGGGGAACCGAGTAGAGAGGAGGGGGACCGAGGACCGAGGAGGGGAACCGAGTAGAGAGGAGGGGGACCGAGGACCGAGGAGGGGAACCGAGTAGAGAGGAGGGGGACCGAGGACCGAGGAGGGGAACCGAGGAGAGAGGAGGGGGACCGAGGACCGAGGAGGGGAACCGAGTAGAGAGGAGGGGAACCGAGTAGAGAGGAGGGGACCGAGGACCGAGGAGGGGAACCGAGTAGAGAGGAGGGGAACCGAGTAGAGAGGAGGGGGACCGAGGACCGAGGAGGGGAACCGAGGAGAGAGGAGGGGAACCGAGTAGAGAGGAGGGGGACCGAGGACCGAGGACCGAGGAGGGGAACCGAGGAGAGAGGAGGGGAACCGAGGAGAGAGGAGGGGAACCGAGGAGAGAGGAGGGGAACCAAGGAGAGAGGAGGGGGACCGAGGAGGGGAACCGAGGAGAGAGGAGGGGAACCGAGGACCGAGGAGGGGAACCGAGGAGAGAGGAGGGGAACCGAGGAGAGAGGAGGGGAACCGAGGACCGAGGAGGGGAACCGAGTAGAGAGGAGGGGAACCGAGTAGAGAGGAGGGGAACCGAGGACCGAGGAGGGGAACCGAGGAGAGAGGGGGGAACCGAGGAGAGAGGAGGGGAACCGAGGAGAGGGGGAACCGAGGAGAGAGGAGGGGGACCGAGGACCGAGGAGGGGAACCGAGTAGAGAGGAGGGGGACCGAGGAGGGGAACCGAGTAGAGAGGAGGGGGACCGAGGACCGAGGAGGGGAACCGAGTAGAGAGGAGGGGGACCGAGGACCGAGGAGGGGAACCGAGTAGAGAGGAGGGGAACCGAGTAGAGAGGAGGGGGACCGAGGACCGAGGAGGGGAACCGAGTAAAGAGGAGGGGAACCGAGGACCGGAGGGGGGAACCGAGGAGAGAGGAGGGGAACCGAGTAGAGAGGAGGGGGACCGAGGACCGAGGACCGAGGAGGGGAACCGAGGAGAGAGGAGGGGAACCGAGGAGAGAGGAGGGGAACCGAGGAGAGAGGAGGGGGACCGAGGGAGGGGAACCGAGGAGAGAGGAGGGGAACCGAGGAGAGAGGAGGGGGACCGAGGACCGAGGGAGGGGAACCGAGTAGAGAGGAGGGGGACCGAGGAGGGAACCGAGTAGAGAGGAGGGGGACCGAGGGACCGAGGAGGGGAACCGAGTAGAGAGGAGGGGGACCGAGGAGCGAGGAGGGAACCGAGGAGACGAGGAGGGAACCGAGGACCGAGGAGGGGAACCGAGGAGCGAGGAGGGGAACCGAGGACCGAGGAGGGGAACCGAGGAGAGAGGAGGGGAACCGAGGACGAGAGGGGAACCGAGAGAGGAGGGACCGAGGAGAGGAGGGAACCGATGACCGAGGAGGGGAAACGAGGAGAGAGGAGGGGAAACCGAGGACCGAGGAGGGGAACCGAGGAGAGAAGGGAGGGGAACCCGAGGAGAGAGGAGGGGAACCGAGGAGAGAGGAGGGGAACCGAGACCGAGGAGGGGAACCGAGGAGAGAGGAGGGGAACCGAGGAGGAGGAGGGGAACCGAGGAGAGAGGAGGGGAACCGAGGACCAAGGAGAGAGGAGGGGAAGCAGCAGACGTTTAAAGAAATGAGAACTCCTCTCCTCTGAGCGATCATATTAAAGCGACGTCCGTTCATGATGTGGCAACAGCTGCATCAGCTGGCGAGTGTTTCATCATATTTTATAATCTCTGTTAGATCAGCTGAACATTGTTCCCCCACATATTACTTTGAATTCATTGAGAGTGCGGTGTAATGAGACAATAACAGGCTACAGATGCGGACACACACACACAAATATATTTATATAAATATATGCAATTTAAAGTATGAGAGCACTCTCATAATAACGTAACACAGTCAGAGACTGGACAAAACCTGATCCTGCCCCTCCCTCTCTCTGTCTGAGTGAACGGTGACTGTAGAAACTACACTGCGCATGCTCAGAGTATTTTCCTATTTAATGTGTGGCAAAAAAATAATGACCATAGGGGCAAAGTGCTGCCATCCCCACCATACGTCATCTCACATCCTTCAGAGCTGATTGGCTGTAAGTACGTGTGCCGCGAAAAGTGTGGTGTGTGAAGAGGAGACGAGAGAGCTGCAGTGAGGCGTCCTAAAACCAGGAAGTAAGCTGCGCATGGCTTCCCTCCACAAAAAAGCAACGAGATTTCTCCATAGGATTTTAGAAAATAGCTCAAAATAAGATCTGTGGGAAACGTAGCTGTTAGATAAATGCACGTTTTGTTCAGCCGGATAATATCCACATGTCTACCCTACTTTTATCATTTTCGAATCAAAAATCTATTGATTAGATTAGATTTATGATAGACTTTTGAAACTACAAGAAGATAAGGAGGACTTTTACAAAAAAGTGATAGAGATGTTTGTCCAGAAGGATAGGCAAATGGACTTCATCTTCAAGTCAAGGTAAGACCGCAATGTTATTGAAAATGGGATCTTACTAAGAGAGAACAATTCAATATTTAAATGATGAAATTACATGTTTTGGGTATCCTTCTGTTGAACTGTCTGTTTAAAAGTAATTGAAGCATCAGACAAAAAAAGCTTTTGAAAATAATATTATATTTTGATTTAGGTCTAAATATAATATTTGTAAACCTGAAGAGTCGGAGCCTCAGCAGCCACGAACCTCTCTGCAGAAGCTTCTATTTAGACATCTACGTTGTTTGTGCCCCACCACTTTGCACATATAGAAACGCCACTGTAAACACACACCTACACACTGTACCACACGCACCTACACACTGTACCACACGCACCTACACACTGTACCACACGCACCTACACACTGTACCACACGCACCTACACACTGTACCACACGCACCTACACACTGTACCACACGCACCTACACACTGTACCACACGCACCTACACACTGTACCACACGCACCTACACACTGTACCACACGCACCTACACACTGTACCACACGCACCTACACACTGTACCACACACACCTACACACTGTACCACACACACACCTACACACTGTACCACACGCACCTACACACTGTACCACACACACCTACACACTGTACCACACACACCTACACACTGTACCACACACACACACACACTGTACCACACACACCAGCTGCTAAAGCATAATCAGGCTACAGCCGTTGTGTATTTTATTGTGAAGCACTAAATGGTTTTAGAAACATCTGGACTCTTTGTAGATATCTACTAAACTAAAGCAAAGAGAGTAGGCCTGTTATACTGAGTGATATATATTTTACACACTGCTCTGCTTTCTGCAGGACCTCACAGCTGTTCTCTCTGGAAACATCGCGTTGCGATGAGAGCAGGTTCTCAAATAATATCCAGGGGATGCATGCAGAGCTGTGATTGGCTGAGATAAGTCCGGCCGTGCGTCACGCCTCCACCGTTCCCGGAAATGCATCCGCGGAGGAGCCATCAGTGTATCCTCGGTTATAGCTCCTCCAGAGAGCCTCCTCGATCCTCGGTCCTCGAAGTGCATTTAGAGAAATGAGACGTCCTTCAAAATGGCGCGCTGAAATTCATTTCCGGGTCACTACCGGAGGAGTCGAGGAGTCGAGGAGTCCAGGAGGGGAAATTTGAGTATTGAGAAGCGTCTAATGACTTATAGATGCAATGGTTGACTTTGCCAGAGGTAGTATAGTTTCTCAATGTCGAGGAAGGATGCTCCAGAGCCACTATTTCAAGGAAGGACTGTTCCGATGTCCAGGATGCTTGGAAGTCTAGCGAGGCCGGCGGCCTACGTTGCGGGAGATTTCGAGGCTGCACATGTGTATCCTCCGCGGTGTTAAAATCCCCACAATGCTTTGCGCACGGACCGATTTCCAAACCTTTGGCGGAAGTGGCGCTCCATTGAAGGCGGGGCCTCGCACATCGACGCACACCCTAGCCTGTTCCCCCATTCTTCGCTTTCCGAGGCTAGGAAGGACCTGACTTGGAGGGACACGTCCTACCAAGGAAGCGTCCTCGACATTGAGGAAAAACCCACAGGCTTCATGATAGAAAATATGAGAGGCCATGAGATGCAAAAGAGGAAACAATTCATCTTCAAAGTGTGAAATGGTTTCCTTTGTTTACGACTTAACAGGAACAAGGAACAAGGAACAAGGAACAAGGAACAAGGAACAAGACGACTGTTACAAGTCTGGGGGAAAAGATGTTTCTTTTTGAAAGGACACACTTTGGAGTTAGGCAGGTTTTAAATCATTATGATGATTTGGACTTTCAAAAGAATCAGAATAAGGAAACCCTTTAAAGCAGGCGGTCAGACTCAGGCTGCGGCCCCACGAGGACGAAAACGGCTAAACGCATAGGATTAACGCGAACGCAATCGCAAACAAGCTTCCGTCCACACGCAATATTCACCGGATAGTGTCTGTCCACACGAGACCGCTCCGTTTAGCTCCAGCCGCTGGAGAAGCTGCAGTACATGCAGGAGCCTGTAGGTGGCGCTGTAACTTCCTCCACAAAAGCAGCGAAGAAGCATGGTTGTCATGGTTGCCCTTCTGTTTATTCTCCGCGGTGGGGGCCGAGGGAACCGGGCAGAGTGTTTCGCCAGTCAGCGTGAATTAAAGTTGAAATCTTCCGGACACAATGATAAAAGTGCCGGTCAAAGGTCTTCTTTGTTATTTATTGAGCTTTAAAACAAATGAATAACGACTCTATATAATATAATGATAAAATACACGGAGCCTCTCTTGTTCCTCCCTCTCTTCGGACAGCGTCAGTGTCTGTCTCATGCAGCAGCTGATCCAGTAACGAGTGACCCGGCCGACAGTAAAAATAAACATATTTATAACTAGTTTAGTTTGAGAGGTAATTAAAATAGCTAAGGGTGATGATCTGACTTGAAGTGTGTGTTTTGCTGCAGCGGGAGGAGCTTCAGGTGAGCAGAGCTTGCGTGTCTCCGTCCTGTCAGATTAGACTTCACTCGCGAGAGAAAGATAAATAATCTGAATTCAGGGTGCAGTTTACTTTGACGTGGGGGTGAGCAGCAGAGGCGGGGAGAGGCGGGGCTATTGCCTCATCATTATTGCTGTAGACAAACAAACAACTGTAGCATGGTCAATAGCGTCCGGAGCACGATAGCAACTCTGCGATCCGCCATTGTTGTTGTTGTTGGTGGCGAAACACTTCAGCACTGGCGCGGGGTAAGCGGAGGTGAGCAGAAGAGGTGGGGAGAGGCGGGGCTATTGCGCAATCACTATCAGTGATCTGAAAATGTCCGTATAGGGCGCACACACGGAGCCTGTTTGACCCCCCAGAGAGTGGCGTATGCATTTCTATCCACCTTGGGACCCGTTGTCGTTTCCTCAGTCGTTTAGTGCCGTATTCGGTCGTCCTCGTGCGGCCGAACGGTCTATATGACACTAAACAGTAACGCAAACGACCGAATTCGTCCTCGTGGGGCCGCAGCCTCAAACACACAGTGGGCCAAAAAAGGGTGCTCGTGGAGGGCCGGACTGGTTCAATGTTTATTGCAGAACGTATTGAAATGAACTTAATGCACATATTAAACCTGGAGCTAACAAAGTTACTATTCTATAAACCTCGACGATGGAACTATGATCAGGAGAAGTGGCCGGGAGCTTCAAGTCATAAACACTGGAAGGAAAACAGGATTAGACTTCAGCTGCAGGATCGCTCGCATGTCGGCTTTCATATAAAAAAAAGCACCAAAATATAACGAGGAAACGGCCAATCAGCAGCTCTCGCACGCGCTGTTGTTTGTTTGTGAAATAAAGGAAGTAAACAAGAGCCAGAAAACAACGTCAGGATAATCAGGGGAGACACACACACACACGCACACACACACACACACGAGGTCAGTCTGAACAATGACTTTCTGCACAATCAGCAGCTCCACAGACAGGAAGCAATCAGTAAATAAGAAGTACACACACACACAGACAACTCTCACACACACACACAGACAACTCTCACACACACAGACAACTCTCACACACACAGAAAACTCTCTCACACACACAGACACAGAAAACTCTCTCACACACACAGAAAACTCTCACACACACACACAGAAAACACACACACATACAGAAAACTCAAACACACACACACATACAGAAAACTCTCACACACACACAGAAAACTCACACACAGAAAACTCACACACAGAAAACTCACACACACACACAGAAAACTCACACACAGAAAACTCACACACACATACAGAAAACTCACACACAGAAAACTCACACACAGAAAACTCACACACACATACAGAAAACTCACACACAGAAAACTCACACACAGAAAACTCACACACACACACAGAAAACTCACACACAGAAAACTCACACACAGAAAACTCACACACACATACAGAAAACTCACACACAGAAAACTCACACACACACACACAGAAAACTCACACACACACAACTCACACACACACACACAGAAAACTCACACACAGAAAACTCACACAAAAAACTCTCACACACAGACAGTCCTCACACACACACACAGAAAACACACACACACACACAGAGACACACAAGCCTTTAAATGATGGAAGCATGCAGGGCAAGTGGTTGCGAGTACTAACTATATTAACTACCGATAACTTGAATATAATGTTGAGGTCAAATAATAAGAAACTGAAGAACCTGCAGGACATGTGGGTTAAAGACAGAAACACGTCGTGTTCTCGGAGCTGAAATGCAAACAAAATGAACAATGAAATCTAAGTGAGGAAATATAAGACGTTTCTGTCGCTCTTCCTGCGACTCCTTCAGTTCTACTGATGAACTGATGATGAAAGAAATGATGGAAAAGTTGCTTGATTTGTTTCTGCAGTAAAAACATGTCGATCCTTTAAATCCTGCAACTGTGTCTTTATTCTCCTCCACGCCATAAATACATTATAATATGTACAAGTTATTGACGGTGACATTAACCAAGCAGCAGACTGTATCTCATAACAGACGTATCCCTAAAACGCTTCAACAATCAGGCAATCATTCAAGCATTATCTCCAACTGACAGTCAGGATATTAAATTAGTAAATCTAAAGTCAACACATGTTTTCAATCTGGAAAAAAACCTGATTATTTTGCAGTTTTTACGGAAAGTCATGAAAGTGGGTCAAAGCATCCTGAAGGCACTGCAGCGCCCCCCGCTGGCCGTCACGGGAAGTTCACACAAAACCAGGAATACAATTAATTTATCAATTTATCCAATTCTAATGATAGTAAGCGGTTACTTAATGTTCTTCTGGACTATACTTGTAGACGTTTCATGGAAAGTCTCTCAAAAGCAGGCCAGATGATCCATTCGCAGCTTCGGTTTGCATCAAAAGGAAACTTTAAACCAGAATATTCAGGCGGTTATAAGAGTTGTTTTTATTACCAAGCAGATTTGTGATAGTATATTTTTTAAACCCTTGATTCTTGTTGAATTTGTCTCATTATTACTGCATTAAAAAGCAGAATATTTAGATGTTAATTGTTGAAAAGGAGACGAATAAGATATGAAACTAAAACTGTCTGCATGGCATGAAAGAAAGTATTGATCCTTAAATCTGGCGACGCATTAAAAGACGCAAAGAAAAGTCGGACATTCTTGAGCCGACGTTATAAAGGAAAACTTTAAAACCCAAATATTCACGCAGTTATACGAGTTATTTTTTATTTCTAAGCAGATTCGTGATGTTTAAAGTGAACTGACCCTTAAATCAGCAAAGAAAAGTGACGTAAGTAAAAAATAAGTGCTTTAATTCTCTTGAAAGTGAAAACATGTGGGAATCTCCTCCGAACGTCCGCATTTAATAGCGTTTTGATACAAACATATGAAACCTGCAGCTCCGCTCACATTCTCCTGTCTTTACGCATGAGGTAATGTCTCCAGGTCGACGCGTCTGACTCCAGATCTGTGATTTATTGTCAGTGTTCGGTTGAGTATCACTGGTACTCCTTCAAGATTTGTCCGGCTATCACCAGTCTCTGGATCTCGCTGGTTCCCTCGTAGATCTCCGTGATGCGAGCGTCTCGATAATGCCTCTCCGCCGGCATGTCCGTCACGTAGCCCATCCCCCCCAGGACCTGGATCGCCTGGAATTCAAGTAAAACACACACGGGATATTTAGAGAATCTTTAGGGGTGTGTTCTGTGGCTTTGACCGTCCGTTCTGATTTTACCTGATGAGCGCAGAAGGTGGCGGCTTCAGACGCTGCGAGTTTAGCCATGGCTGCCTCCTGCAGGAAATACAAAGTGAGGGTAAACACGTGTGCAGAAATGTTAATCGTAGGCCTGTCGCGATAAGCAATTAATTGACTTATCGTTCGATAAATAAAGATGAACTCGATAACTTTTCTGACCTCGATACATTTCCATTTCCATGCGTTTTTGTTTACATAAGGATGTGACCAGCATTTTAGCAGTGAGGGGCGGGGCTCACACACAGCCAGGCGCGCTGTGAGGGGCGGGGCTCACACACAGCCAGGCGCGCTGTGAGGGGCGGGGCTCACACACAGCCAGGCGCGCTGTGAGGGGCGGGGCTCACACACAGCCAGGCGCGCTGTGAGGGGCGGGGCTCACACACAGCCAGGCACGCTGTGAGGGGCGGGGCTCACACACAGCCAGGCACGCTGTGAGGGGCGGGGCTCACACACAGCCAGGCGCGCTGTGAGGGGCGGGGCTCACACACAGCCAGGCGCGCTTTGAGGGGCGGGGCTCACACACAGCCAGGCGCGCTGTGAGGGGCGGGGCTCACACTGTGATACTGTAATATCTAGGGATGGGTATCGTTAATGATTTTAACGGTACTACTACTCTTAAAAATGTGTGTGTCTGTTAGGCCCGGGGCTTACACAGCCAGGCGCACTGTGAGGGGCGGGGCTCACACACAGCCAGGCGCGAAATAATTGATATCGCAAGTTAGAAAAGTAAGATGCATTTTGACAGACGGAGGGAAAATATCCTGCATTTGGAATGTCCGATAGTCCACCATTAACACCTTAGTCTCGTCAACGAAAACTAAATATACATTTCGTCAAAGTTTTCGTTATCAAGAATCTATTTTTAGCTCGTCGTCGTCGTCTCGCCTAAGTGCTGTAAAAAAGGTCGTTGACGAATCATTATGTCAGTGGTCTAAAATGGTCTTACAACGGTGCCGACAATATTATCGTTTATCGCAATAATTTCCAGGGGAATGTATCGTCCGAGAAAATTAATTATCGTGACAGGCCGAGTGAAACGTGTTCAAATCAGAAGGAAGGAGTACCTTGGTGAAGGGTCGCTTTGAGTCTCGAAGCAGCGCAGCTTTCCAGGTGAGCAGGCGAGCGCTTTCCACCGCCACCCCCATGTCAGCCAGCTTAAACTACAGGGAAAACACTCATTACAAAAAACATCGCTTTCCGGATCCTTTATCAGAAAGAAAACAAGTCGTAGTGCACCTTAGTTTTTATTTGAGTATAGAGAGTTCTGCACTGCAGTCACCTGTATGGCCTGCAGCTTTCCGATCGGAGCTCCGAATGCAACGCGCTTGAGAGCGTAATCTGCAGCGCAGTCCAGAGACGCCTGAGCGATCCCCAGAGCCTGAGAAGCGATCCCGATCCTCCCGCTGTCCAGAGTTTGCTGCGAGACACAGAAAATGTACGTTTGACAATGTAAAAAAAATGCCTTTTGAGGTCGATTGAGCTCTTATTTTGAAAAAAGAGAATTTTGAAGGATGATTCAGCTCTTACTTTGAAAATAAAGTACCATGGCGATCTTGGTTTCCACCACCAAGCTACTTTATTTTAGCCAAGGTGTTTCCATTGGGCATTTTTAGAATGATTGAGCTCTTATTTTGAAAAACGGACAATGTAAAAAAAATGCATTTTGAGGTCAATTGAGCTCTTATTTTGAAAAAAAGCACATCTGACAAAGTGAAAAGAGAATTTTAAAGGATGATTGAGCTCTTATTTTGAAAATAATTACCATGGCGATCTTGGTTTCCACCACCTAGCTACTTTATTTTAGCCAAGGTGTTTCCATTGGGCATTTTTAGCATGATTGAGCTCTTATTTTGAAAAACGAGAATTTTTAGCATGATTGAGCTCTTATTTTGAAAAACGAGAATTTTTAGCATGATTGAGCTCTTATTTTGAAAAACGAGAATTTTGAAGGATGATTGAGCTCTTATTTTGAAAATAAGTACCATGGCGATCTTGGTTTCCACCACCAAGCTACTTTATTTTAGCTAAGGTGTTTCCATTGGGCATTTTTAGCATGATTGAGCTCTTATTTTGAAAAACAAGTACATCGGACAATGTAAAAATGAAAAAGCATTTTGAGGTTGATTGAGCTCTTATTTTGAAAAACGAGAAATTTGAAGGATGATGCAGCTCTTATTTTGAAAAAAAGCACATTTGAAAAAGTAAAAAATGCATTTTAAGGTCGATTGAGCTCTTATTTTGAGAAAAAGCACATCTGACAAAGTGAAAAGAGAATTTTAAAGGATGATTGAGCTCTTATTTTGAAAATAAGTACCATGGCGATCTTGGTTTCCACCACAAAGCTACTTTATTTTAGCCAAGGTGTTTCCATTGGGCATTTTTAGCATGATTGAGCTCTTATTTTGAAAAACAAGTACATCGGACAATGCCAAAAAAAAGCATTTTGAGGTTGATTGAGCTCTTATTTTGAAAAACGAGAATTTTGAAGGATGATTCAGCTCTTATTTTGAAAACAAAGTACCATAGCGATCTTGAACCCGGCGCCTCGAGGCCCCAGCATGTTTCCCAGAGGGATCCTGCAGTCCTCCATGATGATGTTGGCCGTGGACGACGCCTTGATGCCCAGTTTGTCCTCCTTCTTCCCCAGAGAGAGGCCGGGGTGAGGCATGGGGATCAGGAAGGCACTGATACCCTGAACGCACGGAGCAAAACACACCTCAGAGGAAGTAACAAAGCACCCAAATATGTGAAACCGGTTTCTAAAGATCACAATGCTTCCTTTATCTCTCCGTGTAGGATTGCCTTGTGTTTGAGCTTCTTGTCGGTGGTGGCGAACACGATGGTGGCCGAGGCGTCCCAGCTGTTGGTGATCCAGGCTTTGGTCCCGTTCAGAACCCAGTCCTCTCCGTCCTGAAGGGCCACGGTGGAGGCCGCGCCCGCATCGCTGCCGTTACCTGGAGGGGGGATCAATATGCATTTTCTAGTTTCTTAACTTGATTGTAAAGCCTTGACCCACCCCCGTGAATAAAAGGTGCTATATAACTAACAGTGTTGTTGTTGTTGTTGTTGTTGTTAGTATCATCATCATGAATGGCCCGTTTACCTGGCTCACTGAGTCCGAAGCAGCCCACCTTCTCTCCGGTGGTGAACGGCGTGATCCACTGATGCTTCTGCTCCTCTGTGCCGTTCTTTAATATCGGCCCGATGTACAGAGACTAGGAAACACACGGAAATATTATTGTTTATTAGTTAATCCTAAAGTGCTGATTCTGGGTCCGTAGCTTTTAAAAAATAAAAACGTGATTAAACTCCGTATCCTGTTCCAAACCACATCAAGGATCTGAAACAGTCTGGAGCTCAAAGGCTTTCTCTCTTGCCGGTTATACCTCAAGGTGAGTTCCTTTCTACTTCCTGCTTCTTCACACACATGCTCTCCAGTACAGGTTAGCTCTGAGTGTTAGCGATGCTAATGTAAACACCGACCATATTACGTCCTAAACAGTCGGGCATTGTTTCTGATAGCAACGTTCTGATTGGCCCGTGGGTCCACATTTCAGATGTTACGTCATATCGGACGCACATCCCGTTTTTAGAGATTTGGGTACGGAGGAGAAGAGAGAGGGTACACCGGGGACACATATCTATGTATAAATAAAGTGCATTTTGCAGGATAGGAGACCGTTAACAGCTGATATAAAAACACACTCACGTTATTGACGGACACCACGACCCCCGTGCTGGCGCAGCCTCGGCTGATCTCCTCCATGGCCAGACTGTAGGCCAGGTAGTCCATCCCCGCCCCCCCCAGCTCCTCCGGCACCTCGATGGCCATCACACCCAGCGCCCCCAAATCCTGGATCTGCAGCACAGGAAGAACATGTTTCATACCTTAAACATGAGATAACCCCCTTACCATATACATTACTCACAGTCAGGGACGGGCACAGGGACGGGCTAGTGTTGCCCGGGCAACGGCCCTTTTGAACCTGTTGGCTGACCTGCCCCTCTGGAGAGAGCGGAGGTCTTTTTTTCTGTTGTGGCCGAATAAACATGATAAGCCCACAATTAGTATTGTCGAGTCTCGCTGCGATAAAACACGCCTTGTCAGCGCTGCCATCTGCCCCCAGTCACGTGACTTTGTTTACAATCTGACAGCTGGAAGCAAAGGGAAGCCCTCCGAGTCCGGCCTCATGTTGCTATGGTGATCACGTGCCTGCCTGCCTTTGGTGGCCAATCCTCGGGTCGATCTGTCCCCGGAAATGTTCCCGTTTTTAAATATGCTTTTATTGATTCTGAGTTTTCTCCTGGCAGCTCGAGTACAGGGGACAAACCGGGGACTTTACCTCCTCTGGACACCGTCGGCTATTTACAACAAAGCACCTAAATATACTTGTTATTGTGTTTCTGTCTTTCTGTGTCTTTCCATCCGCTCCGTAAACTCCCTCTCTCTCTTCTCTTGATCGCCCCCTCTCAGAGAGCCCTTCACTGCCCCGCTTCATTGTAGGATTTCTGCCATGTCTCTACTTTAGTTTCACCATCTCTGTTACTAAGTTATGGAATACTAAACACATAAGTAATTAGATACCTTACCGTTACTGCGCTCATAAAGAATGATAAGAATAAGAATAATGCGTATTGAACAGGTTTAATCAATTAGTGATTTTATTTAAGGCACAGCAGTTACAATGGTCAAACTATATTAAAACAGATAGTTACTAACATTAGATATGTTAATGAGATATGGACCGCAAACAATTTTTTTCCCCTGGTTTTCATTTTTTTTATAAAAAGTTCTTACGTTTTCAGGGGGGTCCGGGGGGGGGCTTTTTCTAGTTTAGAGCAATAGCCCTCCAAATGTCTGTGCACGTCCCTGCTCACAGTCATTATTTACATGTTCAGAAACCAGAAGATCTTACATCTCAAAAGAAGTCTCAGGAAATATTAAGTCTGGCACAACCATTTTCTTATAAAGTCCTATCTTATCTTGTGTAGTTTCCCCACGGCTGCAGACGCACATTTATCACGTCCGCTGGCGCATCATAAATACTTTGATGCAGTCGGATTCTCAAAGCAGTCTCTTTTCCTAAATCCTTTTGAATAGCGCAATTAAATAGAAATAGTTTCACACAGAGGTCAAGGAATAGTGGATAGGAAAAGACGATTGAGCTGATTTTTGGACAATTCGACCGCAACCTAAGCGGTAGTAGCGCGAGAGTTCAATTGTACCTGTTTTTTAGGGAAAGTATGCTCTTTGTCCAGCTTCCCGGCGATGGGGGTCAGCTCTCGGTCGGCGAAGTCTCTGCAGGTCTGTCGGATCAGCTGGTGAGTCTCCGACAGCTCAGCCAGAGCCGAGAAACTCCGACAGGAGAGACACAGACCGAGCGCTGAGGGAGAGAAAGTCATTAGTTGAATATCTCAACCAGGGATTAACGATGTGGAGAATAAACGATTGCAGAGATTACTGTGATTACAATTACAATCGGATTCAAGACCGAGCGCTGAGGATGGGACAGAAAGAGATTCATGAAGAAAATGCATCACAAAAAACAATACTAAATTATTTGTTTACTGTTTACCTATTTATTAAAGCATGCTTTTGTTTCTGATGCACTTCCCCTTTACTGTTGTAACAGCATTGTTTATAATAGTAATTTAATTTAGTAAATCATCTGAATACTTCCATATGATTCACATATCATTTCACATGCCTTTATTCCCCTTATTCTGCATAGACTTCCTTTTGTCTTTGAACGCACCACTGCTAGCTTTCCATGAAGTAGGTGAAAGGTTATCCTCATCCTCAGTCACCTTCACATCTCTCTGACAGTTATAGAAACACGAAACTATCAAGAATATCTGTCAAACAACAACATTTGCCATTCATTAAACTACGTCATTACTTGTTATTAATGTTGCTACCTAAATTAGCCAAAAGCTAACATGCAGCTGCTAACTTCTTCCCTTAAATTAGCCTAAAGCTAACTCTAAGAAACATGTTATAACAACGCGTTTCCTCTGTCAGTAACGAAAGCTAACACACATGTATATTTATATGACAATAAGGTATCATATAAAGTGTTAAATTACATAATAAGACCTTCATGTTTGAACTGGTTACATATCAAGCTAAGCTAACTATGATATTT